>NC_057809.1:439317520-439421556 GCF_018294505.1 Triticum aestivum
CGCCCCGGTGCATCGGTGAGCTTCCCCCCGTTTTTTCTTTTAGTTTGTGATTGGGCTGCCTAGAATGTTTAGGATGTTAGTTTACTCGTAGATTTAGAATCTGTAGCCTGTTTTGATTTGAACCCATTTGCTGTGCTAATTTTGTTTGCAAATCCGCGTGACGTGTACTGTGTTACGTCTGTGGTAATCTGTCAAGTCAATTAAGCCCAATCCATTTGGGTTGAATCGAACTAGTGCTATTACTAGCCATCCCACCTTCATTGTGACACTAGAACATATATACAAGAGAAGGCCTCCCAGCTGATACGTTCAGCGCATATATACCACTGTTAAATCCCTTAGCATTATCGCAAACTTGTCAAGTCCATAAACTTGTAACAAGTGGCAAAAGTAGTGCTGTAAATTGGCAAAGCAGTTTCTGATTTTGTTTGTTTCCATCTTGTTGGTACTTGGAACTTGGAAGGGGGACAAGCAGGTGGAGCGGGTGAAGCCAGACCGGAAGAAGTAGGCTGGAGGTGGAGTGAGAAGGGGAAGCAGAGAAAGAAAGGTTTGTTCCATGTCCTCGGATGAAGTTCCATGTTTCGATGGTCTCTGTGTAGTTTCTGATGCAGACCGTACATCCATCAAAAGCCACAATGCAAGCCAACTTTTATTTCTCTTGCCTGGTTCCACTAAGATGTGTTATTGCAAGCTATTAATTATTTTTCAGTTGTGAGCCTCGAGAACAGGTGCCTCTCATCTCCCTGTTCCCCACCCCTCTGTTTGTTAGCCGGATGGGTGGATGTTGCTGTTGCATATTGAATAGATGGACGAATGGATTTGTTTTGCTACTGTGATTGATAGCTCGTGTTAGTACGTCTCAGATTTTTGCTACTGTGAACTGTCAATGGTACTAAATCAGTGCCCTTTTGCTGCTTGCTGCTTGCTGCTTAGTGCTAGTTGATAATTTGGTAATGCTACCGATTCTTAGAAATCGATGGATGTACTTTTTCCAGTTTGATACTGCTACTAATTTGATGCTTGCTATTTTAGGCCGCTGCTTGGTATGTGCTCTATATGCAAGTCATGCTTTTATTCAGTTTTTTCTTCAGTTTTGGCCACTATTGATCTTTCGTTCGATCGAACTGAGAGTGGTTTCGTGAGTGGAAAGTGGAATTGAACAATCTAGACCTGAAACTGAGGCAGTTTTACACGAGTTTGTTTGTTGGTCTTTTAACCCTATCATTTCTCTTGTAGCCAGCATGTGTGTGCGCTTAAACTTGTTTAGCTAGTAATTTCCCCCAATTTGGCCATTGCATGTGTAACTTAACTTAGCTTGTCAGAGCATGCTTCCTCGCGAAGAAGGGGGTCATGCTGAAAATTGAAAAATATTGTGAGACATTGGTTGGACTTTGAATTGGTATACAGAGAAGGGAGTGCCTGCTTGTATATATTTTACTGTTGCTACCATGCCAGACTAACAAACTGCCCAATATTGTGCCCTTCTGTACTGTTATTGAGAACAGTTCATGGTTACTAACGTAATTCATTGTTTCGCTGCAGTTGGCATACAAGTTGTTATAAAGCCAGAATATCGGATAACCCCTCCTGTAAGTTATATGAGTTATTATACAATCACTAGTTTCCTGTTCTCTTATGCAAGAGCTGTCAATCTACTTTGCTACCAAAAAAGTTGTATTAATGAGTAATGACTGAGTTCAGTTTTCATTCTCCAGTGTTAAGAGTGTTGCTCCAAAAAATGTTGTTTCGTAGTTAAATGGGTGCCTTTAACTTCTGTGCATTGGCTGGACATCAACATACTACCATAAGTGTTTTGTTTTCTGTTGCCAGTTATTCTCCTTGGGATTGTTGGCAAGATGCTTGGTATATATATGTTGTGTTCAGTTTTGGCAGGAGTTCAGAACTGTTAGGCAAAGGTCATGTCTCCGACCATCGTGTCCTTTTTTGCCTTGTCCACCCGAGAGGCCCTTGAGTTTGCTAGAATGTCGATTAACTTCCGTTCCGGCAAATTCGGGTACTCCATATGTCCTATTTTCAGCAAAGGTCATGCTGAAATTTTCCGTGAATTTTAGCATGACTTTGCTAAAAATAGGACATATGGGGTACTTGTGACTAATGCATGGGCCGGGGTATCTTAGTAGTTAATTAAGTAGGATCAAGTGCCCCGGCGTACTTGTGACTAATGCATGGCTTTTAGGGTGCCTCGGTGTCGATAAAAACCGAAATGATGAAAGCTTAGGCTTTTAGGGTGCCTCGGCGTCGAAAAACCCTCAATGATAAAAGCTTAGCTTTTAGGATGCCTCGGTGTCGACAAACCCTAAATGATGAGACCATGATCTTGTTCCTTGACAATAACCAACTTTTTGACCAAACTTTGTTCCTATTTATAGAGAAACATGGCCAACAACGATGAGGCCGGGGGTTCGGGCGGCAAGAAATTCTGGGAGCTGTCCCAGGAGATGGAGGAACAACCTCACTTGTATGAGGATGCCGCCTTCCCCACCGATCCTGAGACCACTGATGGTACCGCCGAGGATGACCCCACTGATGCCACCACTGATGGTGCCGCCGAGGATGCCACCACTGATGATGGCGGCGCATGCACAGATGGCAGCCAACCGAAGAGGCAACGGAAGGACCGGCGCCCGACCATGCTCCGCACCCTCAAGGAGGAAGTTACTGAAGTGGACTCCAACGGGAATCCAAAGGTGCCCGAACGAATAGTCAAGGGGTACTCGCTTCAGCTCGGGTGCATTCTTCGGAGCACCGTCTCGATCAACACCGAGAACCTCAGGCATCCTGACCGAGGGAATTTGCGCAACCTCCTCTTCACGAAGCTGCACGAACGATACAAGTTCCCCGCTGAATTTGAAAACACAAGCCTCAAAGGGAATAAAGTGAACAATGTTGCCCTCACGAAGATGAGCATGGCCCTGTCTACTTGGAAAAGCAATGTGAAGAGAATGATCGAGAAAGGTGAGAGTTATGAGAAGATCAAGGAGAAAAATCCTTCGATCACCGAAGATGACTACAACGACTTCAAGATCAATTGCTCGAGCACCGCAAGCTCCGAATCAAGTAAGTGGGGGAAAGAAATGCGGGAGCTGGACTTAGGGGAACACACACTCGGTCCCGGCGGTTACAGAGTGGCGGAGCCTATATGGGACAAGGAGGAGGCGGACCGTGCCGAGCAAGGCCTACCGCCCCTCTTCGATAAATACGGTGACAAGCAGACCAGGAACTTTGTCAGGGCCCGGTACAAGAAGGACCCGAAAACAAAGGAGCTTACCACGGATCCGAAGACCAGGGCGCTTGAGCTTGTTCTGGTAAGGAATACACCCCCGCGTAATTAGCTCCATATGGTTGCATTCTAATTAATGAAGCCAAATTTCTAAATGGTTCACATTCCTTTCGCAGGCGACTGAAAGCAATAGCGCAGGGTCGACTAAAAGCAACCCTTGGGACACCACTCTAAATAGGGCGTTGAATGTAATGAAGAACAAGGATAAGCTCAGTTAGCCGACATCAGTTGGTCGTGTGGCCGGCAAAGGCTTGTCGACAAAATGGTCGTCATACTATAACACTGGTGGGCGAAAGGAGAAAAAGACCAGCTCGAAAAGCCAGGCGCGCGAGGTTCAAGAACTCAGGGCACAGGTGGTGCGGATTCCGGAGATTGTCCAAGAGCAAGTGCAACAACAACTCGGAGCGACGATCACCGCCATTGTGCCTACCTTGATCCAGGGGATTAGTGCGTGGATTGCGGGCGGCCAACAGGGGCCGCCCCCGATTCCTAGCTTCACGGCCAGCAACTCGCAGAACGCGATGGCGGCGCCATTGGTGTCTCTGGCGGAGGCGGCATTGGTGTCTCCAACGCCGGCACAGGAGCTTAATGCACCCGGGTGTACGTCGGCCGGCACCTCTACAGCAAGCGGCCCCTCCGTCAACTGCACGCCCGCCGTTGCGGTGCCTCGACATTAGCCGAGCTCGACGCCATCATCATAGTAACTAATTAAGCCTCTCTCGGCCGAGGACTTCATCTCCTTGCCTTTGACTGGGCATCCCTGACGCCCTACATGTTTTCGCAGGGCGCCGCCGACGTTCCGTGCACTCTCCTGCACTTCGTGAACAACGAGTTGGTCGATGTCGCCAATGGCAAAATCGTTCAACCGGCAACCCCTTGCTCCACGGTACCCAGATGCCACCCAACTTGTTTAGGGTTCAACTGGTTCGGGTGCTGCCAGGCTGCGACGAGTTGTTACCTCCGATTCGACCCGTCGGGGCCGACGATGATGACGTGATGACCCTCAGCACCTACCTGAGCTGGCCCCTGCTTTGACCGAAGAGCCAGATTCGTTTGGGGGCGGGGGACACCACCCCAAAGACAACACCGCCAGTCGTGCCGGCGCCAAGTCGGCCCCATGGCAAGACCGCCGCAACGGTGCCGGACATCCCTATGCCACTGGATCCAAACATGCATATGGCACAGGATCAGAACGACGACGACGACAATACATTTGCCAACGTCGATTAGTACTTTGCCGATCATGGGTACGGTGGCGACTTCATGGGGCCTCCTTCTCAAGAACCCAACTCAACAAAAGACGTGCGCAATCTAGCTGGTACCGCGGAGAAGCCAAGTTGCAACAGGCGTCGTCTGTAGTTCAGCTCTCAGGAGACGCCTCCAGCTGCCGACTTCACCGAGCCTCAGATAGGCAAGGTGCGAAATATGATCAGCCCCAACACACTCAAGAAGGCGGTCTGTGAGCAGAACTCGGTCCCATTACAGGAGAAGAAGAAGGCACGCAAAAGAAAGACTAACAAGGGTGCGGGCCAGCCGGCACCGAGTACGATCCGTGCTCAGGACGGGCCACCTTCACCTGAGGATATCTCGAGGAGGGTGCATGTGGCGGGTAGGCCGATGCTACCGAGAAATATGCTCGATGCTGCAACCGGTGCTATGCGGAGTCTGCATGACAGTGTTCTTTCTTTGGAGAAGCGGCGTCTCGGAGAGAAGATGTGGCATACCCGGTTTTTGCGGCCAAGGTGCCAGAGGGCAAGGGCTTTGTGGATAACTCCATCAGGGGTACGATCGTCATGCGGTTTGATGACATCCACGCTGTGTTGAACCTTCATCCGCTGCACTACACCTTCGTTCGGCTATTTTCGCTGAGTATGGAGATGCGGATCATTCGCGACAAGACCCCAAACATCGTGATAGTCGACCCCTTCTACATGTGTGCCAAGATCTTGGGCAGCGCTGGGGACCGGCAAGTCGCGAGTTCTTACCTCGAAGGCGTCATTCTGGCAAACCAAGATAAGGATAACTTCCTCGTGCCTTACTTTCCCGAGTAAGTCCTCCCCTCAACCGCCCCGTAACATATGAATTCTTAGATTTCGATCGTTTTTCTTTTAACATTCCGTGTTTTCTGCAGTGACACACGTTGCACGCTCATCCTCCTAAGCCCCAAATATTCCATGGCCACGTATTTCGACCCGGACCGTCAGTTGAACGTAGACTACACAAATGTCAAGAAGGTTCTTGATGATGTTCTCCCCGGCTACGTCAAATCTGGAGGCACCTTCACCAGGCCTATTCGTAAGTACGGCAAGCACATGTTCTCCCACAATACGATGTTCTGCTGCGTCAAGCAGCCGCCTGGCGGTCAGAAGGGTGCCTACTACGCCATCCATCACATGCGGGCGATCGTACGGGACCATCATCAACTTCTGCTACCGAGTAGACTCAAAGATTGGGCCGCGAGCGTGTCGGCAATCCAGGACGCGGACATCAGACAAGAATTATTTCGCATCCAGTCGGAGTTTGCGGAAATCATCCATCAAGATGTCCTTCGTACCGCGGGGCAGTTCTACCTCAGAAATCAACCGTCCAACAGTGACGTCGACACAATCCTACAAATGCAGGCTGACAACGCCCGTTCTTTCATGACTCCCACGATAGACGGCGGCTTCATCCACGCTCCGGTCCCTTGAGTCTCATGTTGTAATTAAACTTTAATGAACTTGTAGTATGTCTCTTTGGTTTTGAGAGTCGTTCAACTTAAGATGTAATCGATGCTATTAATGTCTTGCTTTTCTCTTCCGATCGTTCTGTTGCATACTTATATATTGCTTATGTATTGTCTGTGAATTGGTACTAACGTTTCGTTTGGCTACTGCATAGCGATGCCGTGGTATGTCGTGTACAAGGGTAAGGTTCCCAGAGTCTACGACGACTGGGAGGAGTGTTGGAGACAGGTTCACCGATTCAGCGGTAACAGTTACAAAGGGTACGCCACTAGGGCCGAGGCCAAATCTAGATACGCCCGCTATCTAGCGGGAGAGGGGAGGGAGCGTTGGAGGAACCGGATGAAGACGAGTTTCATCGTGATGATGCTCATCGTGATGACCGCAGCTCTCTTCTATGTGATGGTAGTTTAGATGATCGATATCGACTTGTAATGTGAAGACAAACTCGCGGTCTCGAGACTTGTAATATAATGTTCTATCTTTGTTCGGTCTTTTCAATTTGGAGACTAATATGATGACTTGTATTCGGAGACTAAAATGATGAATTGTATTCAGAGACTAATCTTCTATTGTATTCGATGAATCTATTGTTGATGTGTGCTGTCTATATTTTGTCCAATTATACATTTTGTAACCTGTGCAAAAAAACAGAAAATTAAAAAAAAACTAATATTCATACTAATGGTGCATCACATCATAGTGCGCCATTAGTATGCCAAAGGATACTAATGGCGCATCATTAAAGAGTGCGCCATTAGTATGCCGAAGTTACTAATGGCGCATCTTGCTGTCGTGCGCCATTAGTATGCCAAAGCACCTGGGTATACATGGCCCCCTGGGAGGCATACTAATGGCGCACTGTTGTATATACTAATGGCGCATCTGGGGTGCGCCATTAGTATACCAGATACTAATGGCGCACCTGTGGTGCGCCATTAGTAAAATATACTAATGGCGTGCTACTAATGGCGCACCACTAATGCGCCATTAATGGCCAAATTAGGTGCGCCATTAGTAGGCCTTTTCCTAGTAGTGACAAGCTCATTTGCAAATACGATTGATGCTGTTCCCATCTCAACCAGGCCATCAAAGGACCTCGTTCCTTTTGATAAAGAATATGTGATCCCCAGAGGATCTGATAAAGAAACTCCTTCTGCTGCTTCGTCTGAACCATTGGATGAAGAAATTGAAGTGGATGTGATCCCTTCAACACCTATCATCTCCTCGCCTATGCCTCAGTTCACAGCTGAAGAGGCTGGCGTTGAAGAAATGGAAGATGAAGATGTGGACATTGGCTGCTCCACACCCTTAATCAGTGATGAATTCTGGGAAAGTCAGCATCCAAACTCTCCAATGTTCACCCCTCTACAGCAAATTCCTCAGTCCCCCACACAAACTGTTCATATGGGCTCTGAAGAAACTCATCCCACTGCATCTGTCCATGAGGAAATTCCAGCCACTAGCACTGAAGAAACTGTTGCTGCTAAACAACCAACGACGCAGACTGCCACTAAGGAGGAACCAGAAAATTCCTCAGCCTGAAGAACCTGCGATTGAGATTCCTGAGGTCGTGATGCAACTCACTGACACTCCTCTGCCGAAGCCAAAGGATCCATTCTCATGCAAGCAAAAGTTCAAAGCTGATGATTTCTTCGGCGAGCACGTATTCTTCGAAGACTACAACCCATATGACTCTGCTCGCATTAGGAAGAGGCGTTTCTGGACTGCCAGTCAAGCCAATTTCTATTCCTCGGTGCTCTTCAACAAGGAGAAGATTTTCTACCATGAGCATATTCCTCACATGGATATGGAATCTCTGCCGTGCTTCGCACCAGTCCTGAGTGTTCTTCACGACGCTGGACTGCTCAACTTTTGCTCTGACATCTGCGATTAGAATGAAGAACTGATTCTTCAATTCTATGCAACACTGCACATCACCGGAGATGCTGAAGATGTGAATTCATGGGTGCTAGACTGGATGTCTGAAAACACTCACTACACTGCACCAGCCTCTAAATTGCTTCGTGCTCTACCACTCAGTCCTCCCCTTGAAGAAGCTCGCTGCATCTACAGTGAACCTGAGCTCACACATCACTACATGCAGGTGCTGATGAAACCTTTGAAGCCAGGTCAAGCACCAAGAACCAAATTCCTCGTGAAGGAATTGATGTACGTGCCCAGAACTGTCTATCATATTCTTACGAGGACAATCAGTCCTATCAAAGGCCACGACTCATCTAATGTGGAAATTGTTGGCATCATGAAGAATCTGGTATTCAACATCGTTCATGGCATTCCTGTCAATTATCATGATTTCTTCATGAGGACTACGGCCAATGTTGCACTGTCTCCGTTTGAGCTGAAGCCCTATGCACCTTGGATCATGAGATTCCTCAGGACAAGGTCTTCACTCAACTACAAAGCTGATTTCCAGAATCACCTTAGCTACTTGCCCCCAATTGAAGTCCTCAAGCAGACATATTCCTCAGTTGATGGAAAGGGCAAGGCACCAGCTGTAGTAGATGAAGGCATTCGTCCATTGGATGGTCAGTTTCGCAAAGCTGCATCTTATTCCACCAATGATGACTCCGCCACACATGACTCTGCCAATGCACCTAAGTCCACTCCTCAAGCCACTGCTCCGCGCGTGATGACTGACCGTGAACTTCTGCTTAGTCTTCACCAGAAGGTGGATCGAAATCACAAAATGGGTTAAGCTTCAGTTTGGTTCACTTCTTCACAACATGACTGCCACACACAATGTAGTGAAGAAAAACCACTACTACCTCCATCAAGTCTTCGGTCGCACCTGGGCATTCCTGTCACATCTATATGGTGAAGAAGATCTGAAGAACATGGGTCTCAAAGAAGATTTTGACTGGTCTGCACCTCCACCGAAGAAATTCAAGAAGGTCCAAGTTCCTTCTCTGGTGACCAGCTCATTTTCTTTATCACGCGACACTGATGAACATGAAGATTTGGACGACACTGCGGCAGGCCCTACATTAACAAACGACCCCAACAACGCTGGCGCTCCTTCATCAACATGATTATCTTCAGGGGCCTTAGTCCTCATTTTCGATCCTTTTGGTCATTCGATGACAAAGGGGGAGAAATATGAGTTAGTCTTCAAGCGGGTCTACTATATGGCGTTTTTTTGCTAAGTTACAACTCTCGTTCTTCTGAAACTTTATTGGATCGAGTGGTAATCTTAAACCCGATGGTGCTCTGATACTTTTGATGCACTGTGCTCTCATACTTTTGATGCACTATTCTGCATGCTTATTCCTCGTTAAATATTATTGCACGCATGCTAAATTTCATCAGGCACCATATTTCATCATGCATTTCAAATTCTTCATATTATATGTTAAATGCGTGTATGAATTACAAGATATAAGGGGAGATCTCCATGATTCAACTCTTCAAGTGTGCATTGCTTCAAAAGCAAATTCCTCACTATGCACATCTTCAGGGGGAGTTCTTCTATATCTTGCAATCAAATTCCTCAATATCAGTAGTTACACTTCATATGTTTATCCCCGTTGAAAACTTAACCTATATTGTCATCAATCACCAAAAAGGGGGAGATTGTAAGTGCATCTAGTGCCCCTTAGTGATTTTGGTGTATTGAAGACTTATAGGTTAAGGGACTAATCCGTTTGTGAGTGTACACAGGTCTATAAGTCTATGAGGAGTTTGATATTTACAGGAAAAGTCGACCCCTAAAAATGAATATCTTCGACTGAAGATTTTGGTATTTCTGAAGACTTTCATGAAGACTTTGAAAGTGAAGAAATTGGTGTGTCCGTGAAGACTTGATATTCATGCGAAGAATATGAAGCTTGAAGACTTTCGTTTTCATAGTTTTGTTTTTCTCTTTCTTGAGTCATAGGAAACACCGTACTGTTAAAGGGGGTCGAGGAAATACTAAGGAAAAATTTCCATGTGATGCTCAACTCAAAATCCTACATCTACCAATCCCTTCGAGTGAAGCCATTGGAAATCTCATACAGTTCAGTCAATTTCTTCAATGACAGAGACGAAGTTCTTCTGGTCTCTGAGGAATTTGTCCTGACTGAGGAGTTAGGAATTCGCCAGTGCAGATTGCCTACACAGTGAGGAACATGATAGCCCTGAGGATTTTACTACTCAAAATTCCGACCGTTGTTGTGCTATGCGCCAGCTGTCCCAAAATATCTATCCACCTAACGGTCATATCATTGAAGGGCATTTATGTCTTATCATGTCAGGCTGCTCCCTAGGCTATAAATAGCCGCCCCCTACAACCACTAGCTGGTTGGCTGCTCCGAGAGAAACTGACACTTGTCATTTGAGAGCAACCCATCCTCCAAGGACTTTGAGCGAAAATCATCAAGTGAGGAAAAACCAAAAACCCAAAACCCAAACACCTAAAAACCCCAAGTGATTGAGCATCACTGAAGAGATTGATCCTGAGTGGATCCGACGCTTGCTACCTTTCAAGACTATGCTTCTTCCAGACGGTTAGGCGTCATGGTCTAGAGCATCCAAGAGGAATTGTGGATCGCCGAGTGACCAAGTTTGTGAAGGTTTGGAAGTCGCCTGAAGACTTACCATGAGTGATTGGACGAGGTCTGTGTGACCTTAGTTCAAGGAGAATACGGTGAGTACTGGGTGTCTTGGACTAAGTGTCCTTGACCGGGTGTCCGGGACTGTGTGTCCTCGAGTTTAAATACTCAGCCGCTCCAACCAAACATACAACTGAGACAGCAGTTGGAACTGGTCTACCAAATCATTGTCTTCATCAAGCTTACTGGTTCTATTTCCTCAACTCTTTCATTTCCTCATAACTGTGTTGTGTGCTTGTTCATATCTGTGTTTGAAGACCTTGACTGAAGACTTTCTCAATTTCCTCAGTTCAATTTCTTCAGTCTGTTTGTCTTCATCCTGTGTTATCTTGTGATTACGCTTCCTGTACTCTGTGCCTGTCTTCATTTCATCATGATGACTATGCTTGTATTCTGTTATGTTTACTTTTGAGTACTTATTCCGCTCCTAGTAGTTCTTCGCTAAGGAATTTCCTCACCGGCAAATTCCTCAGTGAAGAATTTCATAAAAATCGCCTATTCACCCCCCCAGTCGATATAACGCACTTTCACACACCACCCCCGAAAGCATTGGTAGGTCACCGCTATCGCCGGCGCCTCCATCCTCAACCTCTGCCTATGTGCCCGGGAGCTCGAGTAGCCAATGGCCAAAAAGAGGTTTATCACGGCCTTTTTGCCCGACGCCGCGCGAGGTGGCCACCGAGGTGTCCCCGTCATCCTGTGCGGGCTCGATTCACCGTCGCCGGTCCCCCGACCCTCCCGCCGCAGCGCCCCTACGCCAGTTCGAGGACTTCCCCGTCCTCCCTTGGACCCGACAGCCAACGAGGTCCTACCTCGGGGTCCAACAGCGGCGGTGGGGACGTGGGTCGACGAGATTACAGATCAGGAGACCCACACCCGCTGGTGGCTCGGTAGCTTCCACACGGTCGAGCTCACGGCCATGGAGTACGACCGCTGGCAGGTCCCCTACCACGACGCAGCGGCTAGGCTCAATTTGCCCTTCGGCACACGTCCGGTCGACCTTGTTCCGCCGGAGCCAGGGTGGTGAGCTCGTCTATGGCGCGGGAGGACCGCGAGGTGTGGGAGTGCCTCGAGGCTGAGGCTGACGATGAGGCCTGCATGCAAGAGCTCCGCTGGCAGCACCCGGAGCTCGTGGAGGCGGAGCGGGCGATCTTTGCCGGTGTGGAGGGCGGCGAGGTTATCGCGCTCTCCTCCGATGACGAGGTCGAAGGCGGCGAGGACGGCGGCGCTAAGGGTGGCGAGGTTATCGTGCTGTCCTCCGATGACGAGCTCAAAGGCGGCGGCGACGGTGGCGCGGAGGGTGTCGAGGTGGGCCCCGAGGACGAGGAGATCGACGTCGACGAGTGGAGGAGTGCCTTCCCCAACGACCCCGACAACGGCACCGGCCTGGACCCGGCTCGCGGCACACCGTACATGACGAGGAAGGATTGGCTCAACCTCTACTTCGACCGAAAGTAGTTTAGCTTAGTTTAAACTTATGTTTTATATTCGGTTATGCAAAACTATCTATGTTTATGTTTGAATGCATGCTACTTTCGGTTGAACCTGCTTTGAACTTGATCAAATGGAAGTTTACAACCTTAAGTTTAGGGGATCGACTAGAAAAGGCCAAAAATTGCTGGAGTATATATATATATATATATATATATATATATATATATATATATATATATATATATATATATATATATATATATATATACTAAGGGTTTTAGTCCTTTAACTTTTTAAGGATATGACTTGTTTATTTCAGTTCTTCACAATGTGCTGCTCTATATGTGCAACTATTTGTCGTGCAGTTCAATTTTATCAATAACAGTTTCAACAATACCACTATGAATTACGATATTTGGTTGATGTTAAGGATATTGCAGTTAACATGCCCTTTCATTTTTTTATCAATAACTAGTGTACTTTAGACCTGCACAATACCAGTTTGAATGACCATTTGCTTGTTTTTAAATGTTATGCCTGTGCAGTTAACACACCTTTCCACTTCTTGTTTTGCTTAACTAGCGTGCTTAAGCCTGCACACTGAAGCTATCATTTGTAGATTATGTTGTCTACCAGGGATATATTTGGTTGATGTTTAGCCTGTTGTGCTTAACATGCCTTTATATGTACTCATGCAGGAAAATATTGAGAACAGTGTTGTTTTCCATTGAGGTTAGTTTCATTGCATTGCCTATATGTACTCACTGTTCAGGATATCGGTAGCTGGTACCATATAGCCTGGGGCTGATAAGGGACTAATCGTCGAATCGGACATTTCACTGAATATATCTGTAGCCCATTTATCAGTAGGTTAACTAGGGCCGTATTTAATACATCTAGGGCTACATAGCAAGATGCATTGTACTGAATGACTAAATATGCAATCCCAGGCTACATAGCAACAAGGAAGAGTGTTACCTTAATGTTCTGATGATGTCTAGATATACATGTAATGAAATCTTATATAATGGGATGGAGGGAGTGTTGAACTACATCATTTTTCAATTGTTGTTTAGCTTCTAATATTAACTTGGTGCTTTTAGGTACATATATCATTGCCAAAGATCCACACTTCGACCCTTTCTACGTATGGGGCAATGAGATATTCATGAACCAGCATCAAGTGAGGAAACTGATAAAGATTGTTATTAAAATGGGTCAAAAGATGTCAATCGAACTATTTGTTTACAATTTATGCAAGACAACAGTGAATTGCAGGATGGTAAGTAAGAACCCTGTAGCCTTCCTTTTACTGCCTGTAATGAGTTGTGTTAGATGAAAATGTCTGAATCTTTTTTCTTTTGTAGTGGATCCTGAAGCAGTTTACTCAAGATTACCTCTCAAACTACATGATTGGCGGCCGGCCATCACAAGGGGTTGGACTAGATTCATGCATGCCTTTTGCACCTAGGAGAGCACAATAGGGCCATTCTGCTTCACCATGTTCAACAATCGGAATGCCTGTCGCCTCTTTCTTTACCATCTGTAATAGTATAAGTATAGAACCTTGGTTCATCATTCTTTATTTGGTGCTTATGTAATTCTTAAACATATGTACCTGTGAATCGAATAATGCATTGGTTGTTTGAACCTGATGGATATGAATAAAGCTATAGCCTACTTTCAAGTTTAAATTAGGTACAATTTTAAATAGCAGCAATTAAATTAGGGCGAAATTACGGTGTGCATGTCATTACGGCGCACACGGTTAATAAAGCACAGCGTGTGCGATATACATCATAATCCAACACGGTTCACGGAGAGGAAGCGTGTGTAACAATGCACACATTACCGTTTGCAAAGCGTGTGTGATGTCAGACACTATCACATATGGTGCGGGAAAACTAAATATGTGTGATTGTCTACCTATGTACACGGTTCATAATCATGAACTGTTTGTGATGTGCCAGGCATCGTAAAACTCCCGTGCCTGGAATCTGCTTGGAATCTGCCTGGAAAGCTCCCGTGCCTGGAATCTGCTTGGTTTTAGGTAAAACCACAAAACTTCAACTGCGATGGCAATGCGAGCACAAACGAGTAGCAAGGATGAAGCGTTTGGGATATTCGAGATATCGAAAACGGTTATATAGGGACAACTATATGCATCAAGGCTCCCTATCCCCGACGATCTCTGGTTCGTGTGGGAAGGACCCCCCTATCGCCGTCACTCACTAGGCGACGGTTCAAAATGCCGTCGCGGAAACGGGTTAAAACCGTTTGTATAGCACTGACACGTACTACTGTGTGCACGACTATGAACATACAACTAGTATTAAATAGTGGGCACATCATCGACAAATATGAAGAGAGCAGGGCGGAAGAGCGAATGAAGTTGAGCTTGTGTAGAACCAATCAAGATAAAGAAAGACAGGAAAAAAATGTAAATCCAAACAAGGAAAAATGCAAGAGTTTTTCCCAACAATCTAAAATCCCAAATATTTAGCTAAAGATACATTAATACAACTAGCACACAGGTCACCCAACCTAGGGTTTACGTTGCCTCCTCCCACGCAGCCGCTAGGCTGTCTCGTCTCCTGTGGCCTTTGGGCCATGGAGGCGTGATGGATCCCAGTCCTTGCCGGCGGGAGTGCTCCATTTTTAGGTGTTTCTTTGAGTTTTGCTAGCATTTGTCATACTTATGAAGACATGGCTACGACCGCTCTCTGTAGATGGGATAAGTTTCTCGTCGCCTAGCCCCCGCCCCGATGATGCTTCTAGTGTCACCGGAGGGCGTGTGGAGGTTTGTCTCGGGTGAATCTCGTGGGATTCGGTCCATGTTTGTCTTCGGTGGATCCGCTTGGATCCGATCTTTGTTCGTCTATGTTCATGTGTCTACATGTTGGATCCTTCCAATCTATGTTTCTTTTCATTGGCGACGATTGTTGTTCTGGTGCGCTGGTCCTCTAGGTCTTAGCATGACGACTTCCCGATTGTTTATTGCAACAAGGTTTGCCTCGACTCCAATGATGGAGGCGTGATGACGGTGGTGTGCCTTCGACACGCTCTAGTGCTTGTAGTCGTCGCTGGGTGGTCTATGGACCCCGGATGTAATTTTTACTTCTGGTGTTTTTTTGTACTACCTTGATAGTTAATGAACAGATTGGATGTTTTTTCCTGCAAAAAAGATACATTAATCCAACTCAAATCAGAATGCACAAAAATCCCAAAATAATGTTGGGGACCAGTTCATGGACAAGGATGCATGGAGCCGGCCATCCAACACCATCTGCATACATCCAGGCCCAATTTTTTAAGTCCGCACGTTTAAATAGCTGCATGTATAGTCTAGAATAGTTCAAATGCTCAAATATTACACTCCAACATTGTTGTCCCCCTTAACCGCCAAGAAATGCTCAATCAGATCTTCCTTTAGTTGCTCGTGAGTTGCTCAATGTCGATTTTGTCGATGCATTTGAACAAAACTCTTCGACCGTGGTTGGATTCTGGTCTAGAAGTTCGATAGGATCACCCATGTTCTCAAATTCAAGAGTTGTCGCAACATTCTCACCCTCATCCTCCACGATCATGTTGTGCATGATCAAACAACATGTCATCACCTCCCACAAGGTCTTCAGATCCCATTGTTTAGTAGGTCTGCAGACAAATGTGAAACATGCCTGCAGAACTCCAAATGCCCTCTCAACATTCTTTCTAGCCGCTTCTAGTCTTTGGACAAAGTGAGACTTTTTCTGGCAATTGTGTTAGAGATGGTGTTGACAAAGGTAGCCCATGGAGGATAGATATATACCATCAACCAGATAATAGCCCATGTTGTACTCATGCCCATTGACAGTATAGTGCCAAGGATGAGATTTTGATTCGGTCAGCCTAGCAAACAATGGTGATCGCTACAACACATTGTTGTCATTGTGAGGCCCGGGAATGCCAAATAAAGCGTGCAAAATCCAAAGATCATGTGATGCAACTGCTTCAAGAATGATGGTGGGCTTCTTAACATGACCCTGATATTGCCCCTGTAAAGCTTTCGAGTAGTTCTTCCATTCCTAATGCATACAGTTAAGAGATACGAGCAAACCTGGCCACCCTCTTACTTACGAGATTGCTAAGATCCTCTCGGTGTCTACCATAGTTGGTTCTCTTAGGTACAGAGGTCCAAACACCTCGACCATGGCAGTTGCAAACCTGACCATGTCATCTCCGTATGTGCTCTCAAACACCCGCAAGTACATGTCCCACGAATCAGTGGCAGTGCCATATGCAAGCATTCGTAGTGCGGCCTTGCACTTTTGGTAACCAGAGAACTCAATCATTCCCATGTTCCCTCTTCATTATGAAGTAGTCATCAAAGGACCAGATGCCATGGTAGAGACGATCAAAGATGCGCATTCGAAAGCACCGGCAAAAAATGTCGGCAAAGAGGGCACCAGGGGGCAAAGAAGTCATTCGTCAATGTCAAATGGCTGCACGCCCTGTTGCGATTGAGCACTCGATGACCCTTGATCGATCCCTTGCAATTGAGAACACGCTCCTCCGCACGCTCCGCATCCGTAAGCACCGTCTGCATCATTGTTGTCTTACCCGTGTAGTCCTCCTCGTCGAATGAGCCGTTGGATGACTCAACATAATGCTCATATATGTACTCCACATCCGAATGCATTGCTTCAAATAAGAAGGGACAAAAAATAGCTCAGACAATTCACCGAACAATTGCCAGGCATGGTGAGTATTGTAGGAGCGGATGGTACCTACACAGCGGTCGGAGGGAAGGTGTGGAACGGTGGCGGAGGAGAAGCGAATGAAGCCCGGGTGTACCGTTGGAGGTGATGGGCTCATTGGGTTCTGGCAGGGGTGTGGCGTGGCGGCCGTGGTGGTGGAGCGGCGGCAAAGGCAAGAGAGAGAAGCTGACAGAGAGAAAATGGGAGGATGGAGGCGCGGGATCGTGGGGTTGGGTTGGCCGGAGGCGTTGGAGTCCTACGTGCTGAAGGAAATATGCCCTAGAGGCAATAATAAAGTTATTATTTATTTTCTTATATCATGATAAATGTTTATTATTCATGCTAGAATTGTATTAACCGGAAACATGATACATGTGTGAATACATAGACAAACAGAGTGTCACTAGTATGCCTCTACTTGACTAACTCGTTGAAAGATGGTTATGTTTCCTAGCCATAGACAAAGAGTTGTAATTTGATTAATGGGATCACATCATTAGGAGAATGATGTGATTGACTTGACCCATTCCGTTAGCTTAGCACTTGATCGTTTAGTTTGTTGCTATTGCTTTCCTCATGAATTATACATGTTCCTATGACTATGAGATTATGCAACTCCCGTTTACCGGAGGAACACTTTGTGTGCTACCAAACGTCACAACGTAACTGGGTGATTATAAAGGTGCTCTACGGGTGTCTCCGAAGGTACTTGTTGGTTGTCGTATTTCGAGATTAGGATTTGTCACTCCAATTGTCGAAGAGGTATCTTTGGGCCCACTCAGTAATGCACATCACTTAAGCCTTGCAAGCATTGCAACTAATGAGTTAGTTGCGGGATGATGTGTTACGGAATGAGTAAAGAGACTTGTCGGTAATGAGATTGAACTAGGTATTGAGATACCGACGATCGAATCTCGGGCAAGTAACATACCGATGACAAAGGGAACAACGTATGTTGTTATGCGGTTTGACCGATAAAGATCTTCATAGAATATGTAGGAGCCAATATGAGCATCCAGGTTCCGCTATTGGTTATTGACCAGAGACGTGTCTCGGTCATGTCTACATAGTTCTCGAACCTGTAGGGTCCGCACGCTTAAAGTTCAATGACGGTTATATTATGAGTTTATGTGTTTTGATGTACTGAAGGTAGTTCGGAGTCCCGGATATGATCACAGACATGATGAGGAGTCTCGAAATGGTCGAGACATGAAGATTGATATATTGGACGACTATATTCAGACACCGGAATGGTTCCGGGAGTTATCGGATATATACCAGAGTACAGGGGGGTTACTAGACCCCCCCCCCCGGAGGTTAATGGGCCTCATGGGCCCAATTGGTGAAAGAGGAGAGGCGGCCAAGGGGCAGCCGCGCGCCCCTCCCCTCCCAAGTCCGAATTGGACTAGGAAGGGGGGCGGCGCTCCCCTTCCTCTTTCTCCCTCTTTCTCCTTCTCTCTCCTCTCCTACTCCAACATGAAAAGGGGGGAGTCCTACTCCCGCTGGGAGTAGGACTCCTCATGGGGCGCTCCAAGGGTGACCGACCCCCTCCCCCTCCTCTACCCCTTTATATACGGGGAGGGAGGCACCCCCTAGAGACACAACAATTGATCCCTTGGATCTCTTAGCCGTGTGCAGTGCCCCCCTCCACCATAATCCACCTCAGTCATATCGTAGCGGTGCTTAGGCGAAGCCCTGTGTCGGTAGAACATCATCATCGTCACCACGCCGTCGTGCTGATGGAACTCTCCCTCAAAGCTCGGCTGGATCAGAGTTCGAGGGACGTCATCGAGTTGAACTTGTGCAGAACTCGGAGGTGCCATGTGTTCGGTGCTTGATCGGCCGGATCGTGAAGACGCACGACTACATCAACCACGTTGTGCTAACGCTTTCACTTTCGGTCTACGAGGGTGCGTGGACAACACTCTCCCCTCTCGTTGCTATTCATCACCATGATCTTGCGTGTGCATAGGATTTTTTTGAAATTACTACATTCACCAACAGTGGCATCCGAGCCTGGTTTTATGTGTTGATGTTATATGCACGAGTAGAACACAGGTGAGTTGTGGGTGATACAAGTCATACTGCTTACCAGCATGTCATACTTTGGTTCGGCGGTATTGTTGGATGAAGCGGCCCTGACCGACATTACGCGTATGCTTACGCGAGACTGGTTCTCCCGACGTGCTTTGCACACAGGTGGCTGGCGGGTGTCAGTTTCTCCAACTTTAGTTGAACCGAGTGTGGCTACACCCGGTCCTTGAGAAGGTTAAAACAACAATAACTTGACGAACTATCGTTGTGGTTTTGATGCGTAGGTAAGAACAGTTCTTGCTCAGCCCATAGCAGCCACGTAAAACTTGCAACAACAAAGTAGAGGACGTCTAACTTGTTTTTGCAGGGCATGTTGTGATGTGATATGGTCAAGGCATGATGTTATTTTTTTGTTGTATGAGATGATCATTTTTTGTAACCGAGTTATTGGCAACTGGCAGGAGCCATATGGTTGTCGCTTTATTGTATGCAATGCAATCGCCCTGTAATGCTTTACTCTATCACTAAGCGATAGCGATAGTCGTAGAAGCATAAGTTGGCGAGACGACAACGATGCTACGATGGAGATCAAAGTGTCACGCCGGTGACAATGGTGATCATGACGGTGCTTCGGAGATGAAGATCACAAGCCCAAGATGATGATGGCCATATCATATCACTTATATTGATTGCATGTGATGTTTATCTTTTATGCATCTTATCTTGCTTTGGTTGACGGTAGCATTATAAGATGATCTCTCACTAAATTATCAAGGTATAAGTGTTCTCCCTGAGTATGCACCATTGCGAAAGTTCTTCGTGCTGAGACACCACGTGATGATCGGGTGTGATAGGCTCTACGTTCAAATACAACGGGTGCAAAACAGTTGCACACGCGGAATACTTAGGTTAAACTTGACGAGCCTAGTGTATGCAGATATGGCCTCGGAACACTGAGACCCAAAGGTCAAGCGTGAATCATATAGTAGATATGATCAACATAGTGATGTTCACCATTGAAACTACTCCATCTCACATGATGATCGGACATGGTTTAGTTGATCTGGATCACGTGATCACTTAGAGGATTAGAGGGATGTCTATCTAAGTGGGAGTTCTTAAGTAATATGATTAATTAAACTTAAATTTATCATGAACTTAGTACCTAATAGTTTTTTGCTTGTCTATGTTGATTGTAGATAGATGGCTCGTGTTGTTGTTTCGTCGAATTTTAATGCATTCCTTGAGAAAGCAAAGTTGAAAAATGATGGTAGCAATTACATGGACTTGGTCCGTAACTTGAGGATTATCCTCATTGCTGCACAGAAAAATTACGTCCTGGAAGCACCACTGGGTACCAGGCCTGCTGCAGATGCTGCTGATAATGTTAAGAACATTTGGCAGAGTAAAGCTGATGACTACTCAATAGTTCAGTGTGCCATGCTTTACGGCTTAGAACCGGGACTTCAACGATGTTTTGAACGTCATGGAGCATATGAGATGTTCGAGGAGTTGAAGTTAATATTTCAAGCAAATGCCCAGATTGAGAGATACAAAGTCTCCAATAAGTTCTATAGCTGCAAGATGGAGGAGAATAGTTCTGTCAGTGAACATATACTCCAAATGTCTAGGTATCATAATCACTTGACTCAACTGGGAGTTAATCTTCCTGTTGATAGTGTCATTGACAGAATTCTTCAATTACTGCCACCAAGCTACAAAAACTTTGTGATGAACTATAATATGCAAGGGATGAATAAGACAATTCCCGAGCTCTTCGCGATGCTAAAGGCTGCAAAGGTAGAAATCAAAAAGGAGCATCAAGTGTTGATGGTCAACAAGACCATTAGTTTCATGAAAAAGGGTAAAGGGAAGAATAAGGGGAACTTCAAGAAGAATGACAAACAAGTTGCTACTCAAGAGAAGAAACCCAAGTCTGGACCTAAGCCTGAAACTGAGTGCTTCTACTACAAACAGACTGGTCACTGGAAGTGGAACTGCCCCAAGTATTTGGCGGATAAGAAGGATGGCAAGGTGAACAAAGGTATATGTGATATACATGTTATTGATGTGTACCTTACTAATGCTCGCAGTAGCACCTGGGTATTTGATACTGGTTCTGTTGCTAATATTTGCAACTCGAAACAGGGACTACAGATTAAGCGAAGATTGGCTAAGGACGAGGTGACGATGCCCGTGGGAAATGGTTCCAAAGTCGATGTGATCGCAGTCGGCACGCTACCTCTACATATACCTTCGGGATTAGTTTTAGACCTGAATAATTATTATTTGGTGCCAGCATTAAGCATGAACATTATATCTGGATCTTGTTTGATGCGAGACGGTTATTCATTTAAATCAGAGAATAATGATTGTTCTATTTATATGAGTAATATCTTTTATGGTCATGTACCCTTGAAGAGTGGTCTATTCTTATTGAATCTCGATAGTAGTGATACACATATTCATAATATTGAAGCCAAAAGATGCAGAGTTGATGATGATAGTGCAACTTATTTGTGGCACTGCCGTTTAAGTCATATTGGTGTAAAGCGCATGAAGAAGCTCCATACTGATGGACTTTTGGAACCACTTGATTGTGAATCACTTGGTACTTGCGAACCGTGCCTCATGGGCAAGATGACTAAAACGCCGTTCTCCGGAACTATGGAGCGAGCAACAGATTTGTTGGAAATCATACATACAGATGTATGTGGTCTGATGAATGTTGAGGCTCGCGACGGGTATCATTATTTTCTCACATTCACAGATGATTTAAGCAGATATGGGTGTATCTACTTAATGAAACATAAGTCTGAAACATTTGAAAAGTTCAAAGAATTTCAGAGTGAAGTTGAAAATCATCGTAACAAGAAAATAAAGTTTCTACGATCTGATCGTGGAGGAGAATATTTGAGTTACGAGTTTGGTCTTCATTTGAAACAATGCGGAATAGTTTCGCAACTCACGCCACCTGGAACACCACAACGTAATGGTGTGTCCGAATGTCGTAATCGTACTTTACTAGATGTGGTGCGATATATGATGTCTCTTACTGATTTATCGCTATCATTTTGGGGTTATGCTTTAGAGACGGCTGCATTCACGTTAAATAGGGCACCATCGAAATCCGTTGAGACGACGCCTTATGAACTATGGTTTGGCAAGAAACCAAAGATGTCGTTTCCTAAAGTTTGGGGCTGCGATGCTTATGTGAAAAAACTTCAACCTGATAAGCTCGAACCCAAATCGGAGAAATGTGTCTTCATAGGATACCCAAAGGAAACTGTTGGGTACACCTTCTATCACAGATCTGAAGGCAAAACATTTGTTGCTAAATTTGGATCCTTTCTAGAGAAGGAGTTTCTCTCGAAAGAAGTGAGTGGGAGGAAATTAGAACTTGATGAGGTAACTGTACCTGCTCCCTTATTGGAAAGTAGTTCATCACAGAAACCGGTTCCTGTGACACCTACACCAATTAGTGAGGAAGTTAATGATGATGATCATGAAACTTCAGATCAAGTTGTTACTGAACCTCGTAGGTCAACCAGAGTGAGATCCGCACCAGAGTGGGTAGTAATCCTGTCCTGGAGGTTATGTTGCTAGACCATGACGAACCTACGAACTATGAAGAAGCGATGGTGAGCCCAGATTCCGCAAAATGGCTCGAGGCCATGAAATCTGAGATGGGATCCATGTATGAGAACAAAGCGTGGACTTTGGTTGACTTGCCCGTTGATCGGCAAGCCATTAAAAATAAATGGATCTTCAAGAAGAAGACTGACGCTGATGGTAATGTTACTGTCTATAAAGCTAGACTTGTTGCAAAAGGTTTTCGACAAGTTCAAGGGATTGACTACGATGAGACTTTCTCACCCGTAGCGATGCTTAAGTCTGTCCGAATCATGTTAGCAATTGTTGCATTTTATGATTATGAAATTTGGCAAATGGATGTCAAAACTACATTCCTGAATGGATTTCTGGGAGAATAGTTGTATATGATGCAACCGGAAGGTTTTGTCGATCCAAAGGGAGCTAACAAAGTGTGCAAGCTCCAGCGATCCATTTATGGACTGGTGCAAGCCTCTCGGAGTTGGAATAAACGTTTTGATAGTGTGATCAAAGCATATGGTTTTATACAGACTTTTGGAGAAGACTGTATTTACAAGAAAGTGAGTGGGAGCTCTGTAGCATTTCTGATATTATATGTGGATGACATATTGTTGATTAGAAATGATATAGAATTTCTGGATAGCATAAAAGGATATTTGAATAATAGTTTTTCAATGTAACACCTCGGTAAAGCTGCTTATATATTAGGCATCAAGATCTATAGAGATAGATCGAGACGCTTAATTGGACTTACACAAAGCACATACCTTGACAAAGTTTTGAAGAAGTTCAAAATGGATCAAGCAAAGAAAGGGTTCTTGCCTGTGTTACAAGGTATGAAGTTGAGTAAGACTCAATGCCCGACCACTGCAGAAGATAGAGAGAAAATGAAAGATGTTCCCTATGCTTCAGCCATAGGCTCTATCATGTATGCAATGCTGTGTACCAGACCTGATGTGTGCCTTGCTATTAGTTTAGCAGGGAGGTACGAAAGTAATCCAGGAGTGGATCACTGGACAGCGGTCATAAACATCTTGAAATACCTGAAAAGGACGAAGGATGTTTTTCTCGTTTATGCAGGTGACAGAGAGCTCGTCGTAAATGGTTACGTCGATGCAAGCTTTGACACTGATCCGGACGATTCTAAATCGCAAAGCAAATACGTATTTTTATTAAATGGTGGAGTTGTCAGTTGGTGCAGTTCTAAACAAAGCGTCGTAGCGGGGTCTACATGTGAAGCGGAGTACATAGCTGCTCCGGAAGCAGCAAATGAAGGAGTTCATATCTGATCTAGGTGTCATACCTAGTGCATCAGGTCCAATAAAAATCTTTTGTGACAATACTGGTGCAATTGCTTTGGCAAAGGAATCCAGATTTCACAAGAGAACCAAGCACATCAAGAGGTGCTTCAACTCCATCCGGGATCAAGTCCAGGTGGGAGACATAGAGATTTGCAAGATACATACGGATCTGAATGTTGCTGACCCGTTGACTAAGCCTCTTCCACGAGCAAAACATGATCAACACCAAGGCTCCATGGGTGTTAGAATCATTACTGTGTAATCTAGATTATTGACTCTAGTGCAAGTGGGAGACTGAAGGAAATATGCCCTAGAGGCAATAATAAAGTTATTATTTATTTCCTTATATCATGATAAATGTTTATTATTCATGCTAGAATTGTATTAACCGGAAACATGATACATGTGTGAATACATAGACAAACAGAGTGTCACTAGTATGCCTCTACTTGACTAGCTCGTTGATCAAAGATGGTTATGTTTCCTAGCCATAGACAAAGAGTTGTCAAATGATTAATGGGATCACATCATTAGGAGAATGATGTGATTGACTTGACTCATTCCGTTAGCTTAGCACTTGATCGTTTAGTTTGTTGCTATTGATTTCTTCATGACTTATACATGTTCCTATGACTATGAGATTATGCAACTCCTGTTTACCGGAGGAACACTTTGTGTGCTACCAAATGTCACAATGTAACTAGGTGATTATAAAGGTGCTCTACAGGTGTCTTCGAAGGTACTTGTTGGGTTGGCGTATTTCGAGATTAGGATTTGTCACTCCGATTGTCGCAGAGGTATCTCTGGACCCACTCGGTAATGCACATCACTTAAGCCTCAAGCATTGCAACTAATGAGTTAGTTGCGGGATGATGTGTTACGGAACGAGTAAAGAGACTTGACGGTAACGAGATTTAACTAGGTATTGAGATACCGACGATCGAATCTCGGGCAAGTAACATACCGATGACACAGGGAACAATGTATGTTGTTATGCGGTTTGACCGATAAAGATCTTCGTAGAATATGTAGGAGCCAATATGAGCATCCAAGTTCCGCTATTGGTTATTGACCGGAGACGTGTCTCGGTCATGTCTACATAGTTCTCGAACCCGTAGGGTCCGCACACTTAAAGTTCGATGACAGTTATATTATGAGTTTATGTGTTTTGATGTACCGAAGGTAGTTCGGAGTCCCGGATGTGATCACGGACATGACGAGGAGTCTCGAAACGGTCGAGACATGAAGATTGATATATTGGACGACTATATTCGGACACCGGAATGGTTCCGGGGGTTATCAGATATATACCGGAGTACCGGGGGGTTACCGGAACCCCCCGGAGGATTAATGGGCCTCATGGGCCCAATTGGTGAAATAGAAGAGTCGGCCAAGGGGCAGGCGCGCGCCCCTCCCCTCCCAAGTCCGAATTGGACTAGGAAGTGGGGCGGCGCCCCCCCTTTTCTTTCTCCCTCTTTCTCCTTCCCTCTCCTCTCCTACTCCAACATGAAAAGGGGGGAGTCCTACTCCCATCGGGAGTAGGACTCCTCATGGGGCGTGCCAAGGGTGGCCGGCCCCCTCCCCCTCCTCTACTCCTTTATATACGGGGAGGGAGGCACCCCCTAGAGGCACAACAATTGATCCCTTGGATCTCTTAGCCGTGTGCGGTGCCCCCCTCCACCATAATCCACCTCGGTCATATCATAGCGGTGTTTAGGCGAAGCCCTGCGTCGGTAGAACATCATCATCGTCACCACGCCGTCGTGCTGATGGAACTCTCCCTCAAAGCTCGGCTGGATCGGAGTTCGAGGAACGTCATCAAGTTAAACGTGTGCAGAACTCGAAGGTGTCGTGCGTTCGGTGCTTGATCGGTCGGATCGTGAAGACGTATGACTACAGCAACCGCGTTGTGCTAATGCTTCCGCTTTCGGTCTACGAGGGTACGTGGACAACACTCTCCCCTCTCGTTGCTATGCATCACCATGATCTTGCGTGTGCGTAGGATTTTTTTTGAAATTACTACGTTCCCCAACACGTGGTTGTTGTTTGGACTCCCGCAAAGCTCTTGGTTTATCTCAAGCTTGTCGAAAAAAGTACGTCTGGACCGCTCGACGGACTGATACATGCCCGCGTTGGACGGCTAAACACGCCTGAACCGACGGTTGCAGGCTGTTTGATGGTTCGCTTTGGAGATGCCCTAAAAGCGTCGCCTTCTCTTCTCTTTCGTGCATAGATCAACCGATATATCGTGAC
This sequence comes from Triticum aestivum, assembly GCF_018294505.1. Lineage (NCBI taxonomy): Eukaryota > Viridiplantae > Streptophyta > Magnoliopsida > Poales > Poaceae > Triticum > Triticum aestivum. The sequence goes on from NC_057809.1 coordinate 439,343,528, forward strand.
ATACTAGGTATTTTACATATCACACGTTTTGTACGAGACACGACTATAGCGCGTCATTACTTCTCACGCCAAACAATAGCAACCGCTCGATGCGACAATCCCGTAATCACGCCTCACCCCTCTCTGTACATATATTCATCGAACCGTCGTCTTCCATCTCTCGCCACAATCCTTCTCCTCGTTAGTGTTATTTTCGCCTTTCGCCCCCTCCACCTTATCTTCTTCGACGACTTCAAGATCGATTGTCACTTCCAGTTGGCGGAGTGCCGCCGTGATGCCAAGGCGGCACCGCCCCGCCGTGGCTCGCACTTCCACCCCCATGGTTGCATCTTATGCCCCCTCTTTTTTGGGAAAGAAAAACAAAATTTTGACCTTTCTTATTGTTGATTGATGTGCAGGATGGTCGAAAATCTAGCGGAAATTGCCAAATCGGCCAGAGCGAGAGGCGTGGCAATCGTCGGAGCGCCCGCTCCAAGCAACCTTCCACCCCCATGGTTTGCATCTTGTGCCCCTTGTTTTTGAGGAAAGAAATTCACATTTTTGCCCCTTGTTATTGTTGATTGATGGTTTGGTGTGCAGGAGGGGCTAAAACCTAGGAAAAATTGCCAAATCGGCCAGAGCGAGGGGCGTGGCAACCATCGGGCCGCCGGATCCAAGCAAGCGACGGCCGAGATCTCCCCAGGGTGCTGCGTGCACTGCCCCGCGGCGGCGGCGGCTCCGGCTCGGACGCAAGGCCGCCCAAAAGCGGAGCAGGATCGCCCCCGACGCGTCCGTGGGCAAAATTGGCAGGCCGCGCCCGCGCCGAAGTGGCCCAAACCCCCCCATAAATCGCCCGCCGATTCCAAACACCGCTCCACTCCACCACCCCCTCGCAAGGCCGAGCCACAGAGAGCCGCACCGAAATCGCGTCCCGTCGTGCAAAGGGAGCGGGGGGTTGGGAGCGGGACAAATCTCCCTCGTCAGCACCTCCACCACCACCGTCCACCGCCACCCCGCTCTCGCCCCCTCCAGCCTCGCCCCTCGCGTGGGAGGGACGCCGTGTCCTCCTGCCCCCACCGCGCCGCGCGGGGAAACCCTAGCGGCTGCAGATCTCCGGGCAGGCGCCCCGATCCGGGCGGCCCGCGCCCCGATTCGGCCCTCCCGGCGCCTCAAATGGCGGCGGACGGGGCGGACAGCGACCTTGAGGAGCAACTCAAGGATGTCGGCGCCCGCCTGCAGGAGGCGCCCGACGACTCCGACGGCCTGCTCAAGCTCCTCTACGTGAGCCTTCTCTCTCAACTTTGTGTGTTTATCTTATTTGGTTTTCTGTGTCCGTTACGGCTGCCTGTAGGGTTTGTCGTCGTGGTTGCATCTATGGCTTTCGGATGATTGTAATAAGCTTTATGTTTACCTAGTCGCTGCTTCTCTTGATTTTGTCTAATTCTTGGTCCTGGCATAAAAGGAGAGTGTTTTCAGTCATTGGTAGAGCGTCATCTATTGTTGGGTACTTATATGTACATGATTATGTATCTATTGTTAGATAGAGGTGTTAGCTTCCTTGAAATACACCCTGCTCTTCAGAATTGGAGTAACTGCCGAGTCTGATTATGTCAGCGGCCATTATAGCTTAAACTTGCTCATGTGATTTAACAAGTTGATCTTTTTCTATATGCAGGACGTCGAGAAATATCTGTTGAGAGTGGAGCAATCACCTGCAGCAAGCACATTTGCTGCTGTTCGCCCAGCAATGGATGCCCTGATCAAGAACGAACTTTTGACTCACCCTAATGCCGAGGTCAAACTTGCTATAGCATCTTGTATATCTGAGGTTACAAGGATCACTGCACCCGAGGCTCCGTATGATGACAATATTATGAGGGTACTGTGTCTTTCCTGATTATAAGATTTATTTATTCTCTACCCTGTATCCTGACCTGTGCTGTCTACTTTGTCAGGATTTGTTTTCCATAATTGTGGGGACTTTTCAGAATTTAGATGATATTGAGAGCCCGTCCTTTGCAAGGAGGATTTCAATTCTCGAGACTGTGGCAAAGGTCCGGTCGTGTGTGGTCATGTTAGACCTTGAGTTGGATGATCTGATTCTGCAGATGTTTAACCATTTTTTCACAACTGTGACGTAAGAAGCCACTTCTCGTTATTCACCTTAAGTTTATCTATTACTACTTCTTGCTAGTTTCTGGGTATGTTTACTAAGTTTTGCTAAGCTATGTTGCTATTCTCCTGACATGTCTAAGGTGTTATTTTACTTGCCTAAAATGTTTTTTCTTTTCTTGTTATGTGTTCTTAATGGACAAATTCTTAGATAATATGCTGTACCTGCTATGTACCCTTTTTCTTAACAATCTAGCAGAATTATCAGATCCTGGTATCTTATTCAATGTTTTTGCTAAAAGAAGATTATAACTTTATTTATTTAAACTCATTAAACTCACACCAAGCTGCCAATATTATAGCGGTTGTTGCTTTGCAAGTTGCTAGCATTGCCTTTTTATGTTGGAAAATGCTGCATTCCCCTTCCTGGTAATTGTAATAGTTGTTAAAAGAGATGCACTTTCTTTTACATTGATATGTTTGTTCAATTAAATTAACATGATGATGGTACGTGAGACATTATCATTTTAGATGTACCCACCGTATTTTTCTGGACTTGATTCTAATGGAAATTACCTTTTGTCATCCTGTGTTCAGATCAAACCAACCAGAAATTGTCATATCATCTATGGTAACAACAATGAAACTTGTAATAGATGAGAGTGAAGAAATACAGACAGCGCTTGCATCGTATCTTCTTCAAAAGGCTAGAAATGAGGAGAGGGTATATCATTTCAACTTTCTTCATGCCGATAATATGGATTTACCTTGCCCAAGCAAGGAGGGAGGTTCACATATACTAATTTTTTTTGTTTTTTGTTCCCAGGAAACGTCTCCAGCATCTTTTGAACTTGCAGAGAAGGTGATCAGCTCATGTGAAGATGGGAAGCTAAAACCAATATTCCTGCAGTTACTTCAAGTTCAAGGCACTCCCTTGGATGACTACAGCAAAATTGTCACGCTGGTTTGTGAAGGTGATAAGGTTGTCAGGGAAGACAACAATGTTGATCCTTCTGGAAAGGACACGGTCAGTAATATTACTTGCATGTCGTAACTATTATTATAGGTGTAAATCATCATGCTTATAATAATATCTTAGTATGTTGTCTGATGTGTCTGTAATTCATAAATGCTCTCAGTTCTCTTGAATAGACTGAGAGGGGTCACATGGATGATGAAACTGTGATTTGTTTTAGCATGTACGATGAATTTAACAGCCTGATCTGAGTAATACTTAACAAATAATTCATTTGATCCCTGAAAAGGATAATATGTTGGCTGTATGGTGTTTGTGTGGATGCACCTGTTCATACCTTTGAGTTTTCACATTCAGGTGGATGATGGCAAACTTTCGGAAAGGACTATTTCTGATGAACTGCCTCAGGTATGTTTCTATACCCATGGAAGGGGATCCCTTGTTGAAATGATTGATAGTACAGCAACACATCTCTATTTCCAGGAATCTTCAAAACTGGAGCAAGATGGTACTCCGACTACTGCTATTAGTAGTGGTGCAACTCTGGTTGATCATGGTGAGGCTAATCAAGGACCATTTTCTCCAAAAGGACAAGCGTCTCCAAAGGGATCAGCGTCTCCAAAGGGATCAGCGTCTCCAAAGGGACCAGTGTCTCCAAAAGGACCGGTGTCACCAAAAGGATCAGCGTCACCAAAAGGGAAGCCTGAACAGCCTGAAGACACAAAAGATGCTGATCAGTTGAAATCTGCTAATGATGGTGTAGAACCTGTTGATGCAAAGCCCAAGAAGCCATCTGATCTTGATTCAGACAAAGACCTGAAGCTCAAACCCTGCAAGTCTGTGGCTACTCCACACTCTAATGTTGATGTTGACAAAGAAGCTCATGTAGTATCTGGAGAGTTATCTGCAGACAAGAAGGTAGTCAATGGAGTGGCTGATAATGTACCAAAGCGTGCTGATACCACACCCGATGTAGTTAAGCCAAAACGAGGCCGACCTCCTGGACCAAAGTCATCAGAGAAAAAGGCTGCTAGAAATAACCAATCTTCAGATTTAGATTTGAAGAAGACTGAGGAGGCTATGGATTCAACTGGGAAGTTAACAAAGCGATCAGCTAAGGATGATATCAAAGCTTCCACAAAAAAGACTGGTGAAGGAGAATCATCAAAGAAGCAGCAAAAACCCAGTTTGAAACAGCACAAGGAAGAAGTCCTCTCTGAGGAGGACACCACCAAGGATATGACTCTAAAGGTTATTTTCTTACCAGTTGTTGATTTTTGTACACATATTCACGGCGTCTGCTGTTAACAGTTCTTTGCCTGCATTATCCGATCTTTATAAATTTCTGTGAATTTATATTTTTGTGTATCCTGCAACTTTAATTTCATGTATGTTCCTCAAAACTGTCCTTTACTAATATAATTAAATTACCTGTACTTAAGTTAATGCTAGTATATCATATCAGTAATTTGTTGTGGTTCAATGGCTGATATGATATGCTCTCTTTGCTGGAAGTTCTAATCTAGAGCTCAGTGGCATGAGAAATCAGCAATTCATATGACTCTTCAACTTGAATTTAGTAAATGTGATATCATACTTTAGTTGTTCATAACAGTCTGATTCATATACCAATTGTTTCATTGCAATACAGGAAATGGTCTCTCCGAAGTCTCTGACCAAGGGGTCAGGTAGAACCAAGGGTCAAAGTGGGGAGAATAATGTGGTGAAGAGGAAGCGTGAACAAGATACTGAAGAGGTATTCATTCTTAGTCACATGTGCAAATGGAACTATCATAATCCACCGCAATTCCAAACACAGCTTATGTTTGTTTTATCCAAATGATATGATACTTAAACCTTTTACGCTCTTGTTAGACTCCTCGCTCAAGGAAGGACAAAGGTCTGGATGGAAGTCTAGTTGGTTCAAGGATCAAAGTATGGTGGCCAGACGATGAGATGTAAGTGGGGGTGAATATTGCATGCGTCTGGAATGTAGCCTGTCCTTAAGATGATCAATTCCTGGATTCTCCAATTGTAGAAGGCTTAGTCGTTGTTACTAGTACACTGTTAACCCAAATGAAATAGTTGTAGAGATACTACATGCCATTATTAGCTCAGTTCTTATGACTACAGTATGCCTTGTTATGTTGAACACTTCTAAATCTACAGCATAGATGCTTCGACTTCCTTTCATCAAATGACACACATAAATTAATATTCTCGTTCAGATTTTGGAAAGTCTGTTTGCTGTTTAAACTTGAGCCATCTCGGCTCGTTGTTGATGGATCTACCTGGCTGATGCATTTTGGTGCCCTGCTATTTTGCTATTCATTTTAGATTAGGTTTTGAAAGCCTTTATTTATATTTGCAGGTTTTACAAGGGTGTTGTTGACTCATTTGATACCCATTCCAAAAGGCACAAGGTCAGTACACTGTTTTATCTCCCTGCAGTGGCTATTTGGTTTACATGGAGCACTAATTTTGATTCAAAGTCCATTGTTCAATTTCTTTTTTCCTTTTCTCTTTTGGCTCTCGTGCTTTTTGGAGCATAGGTTGCATATGATGATGGAGATGTAGAGGTACTGCTGCTTAGGGATGAAAAATGGGATTTCATCAGTGAGGTATGCACATGTTATTCACCTCATGATAATGTTAGGACAATGTTTTATTCCCTTGTTTCTGAGTAACTGTTATTTTTGCAGGAAGAAGGCAAAACTCCTGATGTACCATCTGAGTAAGTAAAATCATTTTCATCATTCTTGTATACCTGCAGCTTCCAAATTGCCTGTCTAATTTGCCAGTAGCTAAATTGATTCATGCAATCCTATTGTATTGAGAACCAATATGCACAAGTGCACTTAAAGCGGCTAATAACTCAAACCTGACAGGGTCACTATTGTAGGCGTTGATGTCACTATGTTGAGAATACTGCTCATATGCATAATTTCATTAAATCTAACCAAGCTTCGCGGGCATGGTGCAAGTTCTTATATTCACTTATATAGAACCTGATTCCTGTCTATCGTGTCTATCAATGCTGAGCATTTGTTATTCTGTGTTGATTTGATAGTATCACTCCAGTGCTAGCGGACTTCGCGAAGTCGACTAACAATACAGTGTATAGTGGATGCGGTACTGGCAGCATGATAATCAGATTACAAATCTTCCATTGTGGAATTGCTATCGATTTCAGTAAAATCTTAAACAATCAGGGAAAGTTTTGTCCTTGGCCAATTGAAACCACAAACCTAGCTCACCTTACTAACGGCCAGTGGCCCCAGTTCTGAGCACTGTTAATTTTGATGTGTTTGACCAAAGCTAGATATGTTGTTGTGCACTGCCCTAATCCCAAGGAGGTCATTTGTTAAATTCGTGTTACTGATTTCTCCAAGCAGGCGCCGTGGCCGAAAAGGGAGAGGAATCACGCTGCTGCCAGTGAAGGAAGAAAAAATAGAAACACCTAAAAGGTTAGTAATGGACACATATAGAAGAAGCCTTATTTCTGAGACTTGTTTGTGTAGAGCTCATCTGAGACATGTTTTTCTCATGGTGGCAGTGACGGAGTGGAGCTTCCAAAGAAAAGGGGCCGTCCGAAAGGTTGGCGCCCCAACAATGGTGGCACACCGTCTACAACTCCCAGCAAATCAAAGGGGAAAACTGCTGTCAAGGATGCCAAGGGGACACCTAAAACTGCTGTTGAGATTAAGAAAGAAGGCAAGGAGAAAGCCACTGGATCAGCTAACAAGACGAAGGATGATTTAGCTAAAGACAGCAGCAACCAGAAGCTGAAGGAGGTTGGGAGCAAATCTGGCGATGGATCTGTGAAGGGTAGGCCTGGGCGGAAACCAAAAAGCGCTGCCACTAGTACTCCAGTGGCGGGTAGTGGATCTGGATCTGTTCAAGAGAAGCGGAAGGAGAAGGAGGAGAAGGAAGAGGCTGAGGCATCTGAAATGGAGCAGGAGGCATCTGGCAAGGGGGCGTCTTCAACTGGAAAGAAGCGCAGAAGGAAGGCTTAGGCTTGAACCAACCAACCAACCAACCGTGAACTTCCCCTGTAAATGGGTTCGCTCTCATCATGGCACCGTTGTATGGATTGTAAACTCCTTGGTCGTCTTTGTTTTTTACCTTACCTATTGAATTTGTCTGTCTGCTGACTGGGCACCATTGTCATTGTCCGTGTCTGTTGTAGTTAGGGGGCTGTGGCTGTGGCAGGAAACATCTGCAGTAGCTGTAATGTTTAGTCGTGACTTTGTGTTGTGGGATGCATGATGTGATGCTGCAGAGCCTCAAGGGAACATCTAGTTTGTGTCGGATGTTGTTGTAGCCAGCTTATTCATGTTCTATTTATATAGGCTATATATTTGGTCATCGACTCGCGCTTTTTTCTGGCAGATGTGCCGGTTTCTTTTCTTTGTCTATCCTTTGTGTGCATTGCTTGCAGGGTTGACCGTCCTGACCGGAGCACAACCAACGGCATGTTGTTTTGGATTGGAGAGATGATGCTTGTACCATCATCAATTCATCAGTGGTACTCCTTGTTTATACTTACCTTATGTTTTGCAGTGCCTTGCTAATGACAGTGGTTCACGTCCATGTCACGCGTGCATGCTCTCCAGCATTTCTTTGCTGCCTATCTCTCTATCTTCAGAGACTTAGCCGACGGATGTTGGTGGGCAAGTGCACGTTTTGCACTTTGAGCATCGCCCACTGACTTGCACGGATGTCTCTACAACGTGATTCAACAAGGCAGGACCTTCCTGCCTTGCAAGTATGATCTCCTCCCCTCCTGCGCACCTGTCAAATTTTTATCAGAGTAGAGACTACTATTTCCTCGTGTTACAAGCGATGAAGTAGTACTACTACTATAGACTTAGTCGTCCCTTCTCACGTGACTTCCGGGTCAACAATTCCACCATCGAAACATATCCAAAGTCCACTAGTGGTCAACTCACACTTGTAAAAGGTACTCCCTTTGTTCGGAATTACTTGTCTCGGATATGAATGTATCTATAACTAAAATACGTCTAGATACATTCATTTCTACGACAAATAATTCCGAACAAAGGGAGTACTAACTGTAACATCATCTCATCGCTTTTTGAATTCCATTGGCCACCAAGAATTTGAAACGCGTCGAGGGTTGCTTGCAGTGGTTCCAGTCTCCTAATCGTTCAAGCAGACAAAATAGAATTAGAAACAGAAGAATCAAGTGGATCAGGCTGCATCTGCATCCCTGCAAATAACGAGTTAGTGGGATTAGGCCGCAGCCCTCGTTTAACCTATGCCTGCGTGGTGGTCGTTTTATAAATCCTAAATACATATAAGTGCGCGTGCGCCTGCTTGTTGTCTCGAGCGGCCGTGGCTCGAGCCGTCCGATCGCGTGCGATCGCACGCCCACGCCCGCCAGGTGGTACCTAATCGGTTTCTCCCCCGCCCGCTTATTCCGCACACCTGGCCCGGTCATGCTGACGCGTGCGGTGCGCACCCACCCGGTGGGCCCGCCTTGTCATTGACTGTGTAGGCATAGGAGTTGGTGACCGTAGGCAAAGTAGTGGGGGCGATGGGCAGTTTCGAATTTCGTGCCATTTTCTCCTCACTCCAGCATTGTCCTCGTCTCATTCCTTTTCCCTCTCCCCTCCCCTCCCGATTCGCCAGGCTCGGTGCTGGATCTCGCCCGTCGATGCCGTTGAAAGGTGCGTAGGAGGCGGAGGCGTAGCAGTGGGAGGCACCCGATGCTCGTCGCCGATTGAGGTACGCTCGCTGCTCAACCGCTCGCTCCTTCTCCCGCGGTACCGTACAGATGAAGGCCGCGGCCGTAGTTCTCTTGCTGCGCCCGTAGTGCTCCCGCCGCGCTCGTTGCAGGAGAGGCCACGCCCGTAGCGCTCTTGCGGCGCCCATAGCGTGGACAGACGGTGCTCATATTGCTCCCGCCGCGCTGGTAGCCGTAGAGGCCGCGACCGCAGTGCTCTCGGCGCGTCTGTAGCGGGGGAGGCCGCGCCCTCTAGACTCGCTCGCCGCGTGTGGGCCGCGCGCCGTTGTGTTGTCGCCGCGCCCGTAGCCGCAGAGGCCACGACCGCTGCGCTCTCGCCCCGTCTGTAGCGGGGGAGGCCGCGCCCGCTGCGCTCTCGCCCCGTTTGTAGCGGGGGAGGCCGCGCCCGCTGCGCTCTCGCTCCGTCTGTAGTGGGGGAGGCCGCGACCGCTAGAGTCGCTCGCCGTGCCTGTAGCGAGGGAGGCCGCGCCAGCAGCAGATCTAGTGTCTGTGTTCCTTTTGCACAAGTGAATTGAAACCTTAGGTACCGTTGCATTTTTAGGTGGTCCTTTAGTTGGTAGATTTTTTCACCATGGCCATTGAATGCGTTTGATTTTCATGCCCAGTTGCTCAATGAATTGTTTGCAGTTGGCAATTACACTATAGTAGTTGCACAGGGAATGTTTTCATTACCCAGTTGCACAGGGAATGTTTTCATTACCCAGTTGCACAACGAGTATCTTGTAGTTGGCAGTTGCACAAATAGAAGTTGCACAACGAGTTGTGCTTTTACTTGACATTTGTCCAGATACCCAATTGGCAGTTCCAGGTGCATCAGTTGTACACATCAGTTGCACACATCAACTGCCATAAACACATTTTTAGCAGTTATAGGTACAATAGTTGCACATATTCAGTATCTATGTTCTGCAGGTTTTATACTTGGCATTGGACCAGTTCCTAGCTGGCAGATCTAGATTCAATAGTTGCATTTTCACTCGGCATTACCATATCTCAGTTGGCAGAATCAGGGTCAATGTTTGGAGAAACCAGGGTCCAGTTGGCACAAGATTTTTCTGAAATGTCTTAGTGGTGGGATCCTGGTTTTTGTGCATTTGTTTAACAAGTTTTTGTTAGTGCTTTAAGTTACATTTTGTGTGTGTGTGTGTGTGCAATTATAATGATTTTGTGGGGACCTGTTTTTTTGCAGTGACAATGGTTGAAGAGGGAGATGCCGGTGGAACTGGGGAAGAGGTTGTTTTCTACAAGCTCAAAAACGGAGCAAATATGATCGAATATATGTGCTTGTTTTCTTTTCTCCTTTTCCTTTTCTGTTTTTGATTTTTGGGTTTTGTTCTGGTTTTTGTTCTTTTGAGCCATGCAGAGGATTGCATCAACGTATACACGGCGGAACAGGAAAAGGCCTGCTCAGCGGGGTGTTGGTACCGACCCCGATGATGGTGATGAAGTAGGGGTAAGTTTTTAGCGAAGACTTTAACATTTCCCCGATTTTATTCCTATAAATTTTGAATACGTAATGAACAATTTTGAGTTTATGTAAAAGAAATTCAATATTTTTTGTTTTTGTTTTTCTGTGTTTTTTTCATGATTTTCTAACATGAGGCATCATTGTTTTTTTGTAGGTGGAGGACGTACTGCATCCCGTGCTGCAAAGCGAGCCAGAACAAAAGGAAAAGGCAAGTCCTCTGATGGAGGTGGCCCACCCTCTGCAAAAGCTAATGAGGTACCTTTTTTGTACATTTTTCTTTTTCAGTTGCACAGGTTGTTGGTACTAGTTGGCACCTCTGCTATTTAGTGTTGCATATGAAATGCATACACTTGGCAACTGTGTTTAACCAGCATTTTTTCTGCCTTACATTTTTGTGGTGCAATTTTGAAAGTGTTGTATACTACCATGTCAAATCTAAAAAGTGCTGTTTAGTGTTTTAGTCTTTCTTTTATGATAGATTTTGGGATCTCCTTACCTACCTTTGTCAAATTTGAAAGTTGGCACCAATTTGAGCACACAGCTGCACCCAATCATGATACATTTTTGGATAGGTTTGTAATTTCAGAGTGTGCACATGTCAGTTGCACAATAAGGGATAATAGTTGCACAACAATCAACCTGTGGTTGCACAACAATCAACTATGTGAAATTTGCTTCCTTTTTTATGTATGCTCAGTTGTAGACGTATGTACACTAGTTGCACAATTTGTCCGTATTCATTCCCTTTTTTTGTCTCAGGTTGGTGAAGTTGGAGTTGAAGGGAACGAAGGAAATGTTCCTCGGCGGCGTTCACAAGCTGGAAGGATTAGGGTATCACCAGGGAGGTTTGTGAAGGTGAACAACGATCTGGCACCTGTTCAGAGGTCTTTCTTATATGAGAAGATGTTAGGAGGTTTGGTAAACCTCGCAGACACACTGCCTTCGGACTTGACGAAGTTCCTAGTCCAGTCATACGACCCATCCAGTTCAGCTTTGGTATTCCCAGGCAGGGGAACTATTCCAGTAGATGCTACTAGTGTGCACAGGAACTTTGGTTTACCAAACAAAGGGCCGCGACTCAAATACATTGTTGAAAAGGAGTCTGTGAAGGCTTTCAATGAGATGTTCAACCACACTGGGCCACCCAAACACCCCACGGTTACCGAATTCACCAAGACAATGAAAGCTATGAAGGGTATAACTGATAACAAGTTCCTCACCGGATGGCTTGTAGTTGCTTTCAGCACCTTTTTAGCTCCCACCACTAGTCTTTCTCTAAGCCCACGTTGCTATAGCGCTGTGCTAGAACCTGATGGTCTGTTGAAGAGCAATGTGTGCTTATTTGTTGCTGACCACATAAATGAAGCATTCCGCAACATGGGTGAGGACAAGCAAACAGTCTGCTATTGCCTGTATCATTTGATGGTGAGCTCTAATTAAGTTTTGTATCCGTTAGACATACCTTTCTACATGTTTTTTTGTGCTTTTATCACCAATGTTCTTATATGTTTTATTTCCCCTTTTTTGTTTTGTCTTTTGGGGATGGTGCGTGTACAGATTCTATACATTGACGCACTCGAGGTTGATGTGCGAATAAGCCACTGTGAAGTTCGAGCCAATGCCTATGATAAGAATCTAATCAACAAGATAATGAAAAAGGACTTGATTTCGCCTGGCGTCTTTGGGAAACTTCAAGTGAGTTGGACATTCTGCTCAAAGTCTGTAATTGCACATGATTTCTTTTTCACATAGCCTGTAAGTAGTTGCACAAGTCTATATTGATAGTTGGCAGACATACTAAAGAGAGTTGCACACATGCTTGTTTCATGTTCCCTGTTTACAGTACCACCTTTTCAGTTTTGTCCTTTCCATAGTAATTTTAGTATGTTTTTTTGCTTCTGAGGGGCATGTGGTAGTTGCGCAAGTCTATGTTGATAGTTGGCGCACAGACTTTATGAACAGTTGCACGCATGATTGTTTCATATTTTCCTTTAAAGCCCCACTTCTCATTGTGACTTAACATAGTAATTTTAGTTATTTTTTTGCTTCTAGGGCATGTGATAGTTGCGCAAGTCTATGTTGATAGTTGGCACACAGACTTGTGGCAGTTGCACACATGATCAATTCATTTCCCCCTTTCATTGGGACTTCACATAGTAATTTCACATACTTTGATTGCTTCTAGGGCATGTGGTAGTTGCTCATATGTAGTCTTTTTCCCTTTTAGATCTAAACAATAACTTTGTTATTTGTTGAAGTTATTGTTGTAAAATGATCCTTTCTTTATGTGAACAGCTCAAGTAGCAGTATAAAAGCAAAGAGGATTCAACACTCTTCGGAGGATTACTGCAGGCAGAAGCATTTGTGGCGTCAAAGGTTCCAATGAGTTACAATCCCCATGTGAGTTATCATTGTTGCTGACCCACTTTTTTTATTAGAACAAAAATCATGGTTTTCTATTTTTATTTTATGTGTTACTTGTACTAATCATCTTTTGTTGTTTTTTCTTTTCCGTGCCCAATGCATGCATGAGTTGCACAGAGTTATTATGTCACCTTTTTTTCTAATTGAATCAAACTTATGATTTCACTTACATATATTCCACAACTCCCAGCTACAAATTATGCTTGTTTTTTACTTCCTGCTAACTTACCCCTCTTCAGTTGCACACTTTCAGTATCTCAGTCGCACACTTTCAGCATCTCAGTTGCACACTACTTTGATATACTTGCACCAAACTTAGGGCTGCAGTTGCAGACAAATATACTTTCATTATCTCAATTTTTTCCTTTTTAAATTTTAAATTTTGTTTTTTTCTAATGTTTTGCAGAAGAAGTTCAAGTTAGCAAGTATGGTTCATGACCTATGTAAAGGAATATCAGACAATCTTGGCAACTTCATCGAAGGTTTTGCCAAGCTTGATGAAGAGGAACCAGATTTGTCTCCTCTCAAGGGTCCGTTAAGTGATCAAACAAAGGCTCAAAGCTCACACACTAGGCGACGGAAGCGTCAATCTACTGCCAAGCAAATAGAAGAGGTGGAGGGAAGTGAAGAAGAAGAATTTGCAAAGGAAATTGAGTTAGAGGAAGAAGATGTTGACCCGGGGTTTGGCAATGATTCTGAAGAAAGTGATGAGTCCGAAGAAGAAGAGGAGGATCAAGAGGGAAGGTATGATGAAGAACGTGACGATGATAGCGATAACGATGATGCTGATGATGACAGTGACGATAACGCAGACAACAACAAAGATAAAGAAAAATCCGGCAATGATGATGTGGAAGAGGAAGAGGAAAAAGATGAGGGAAGGGATGATGAAGAACGTGATGATGACAGTGACAACGATGATGCTGATGATGACAATGACGATAATGCTGACAACAACGAAGACAAAGAAGAATCCGGTAATGATGATGTGGAAGAGGAAGAGGGAAAAGATGAAACAGGCAAGGGGGAAGGTGAGGATGTCGAGAAGGTTGACAGAGATGAGCAAGGAAAGGATGGGGGCAGTGATGATGACAGCAAGGAAACACACGACGATGACAGGGGGGCCTTTGATGGAGGTGGTGACAGCGGGAAGGATGATGATGATGAAGATGGTATGGGTGGCGGTGACAGCAGTTCAAAGAGGGCAAACACTTTCAAAGATGGAGGAAACAGCAGCAGCAGCTCAATTGATGATAGTGTAACTCTACAGTTTTTCATCCAAAAGGACATGCGTCAGAAGGGTGAAGATCCATAATCAGTTGGAACCAAAGCAGTTGTGCCAGAGGAAAGTGTCTCATTGTTTGACTTGTGTAGATCAGAGCCAGCAATCCCCAACATATTTGATATCCCTTTGCTAGAAACTCATGTAATCTTTGACATGAAAGAGAAGGATAATACCTTTCAAGAAATCATAAACGATGGACTACAAAGCACTGAGAAAGAAATGGAAGAGGCAGGAAAGGGTTTGGACTGGATTGGATCAAAATCCATGCTTGAAAAGATAATGAAGGAAGGTGCTGCATTTGAAGATGCTTCATCGTCAGGTGGTAGCAAGAGGATGGAAACATCCCCACCGCGCCCACCCACTGTCCCAAAGCGCAATAAGCTCGTCACACTTAGCAAGAACCTAGTGTTGGGTCAACCAAAAGATAAGATTCCTGGTATGGGAGAAAAAAAATCAAAGAACGGAAATAAATCAAAGGGAAAGGAGGTGCCAACTCTAGAGCCCAAGAAGACAAGCACAGTTATACAGGTGCCAACCGTTGCACATGTAGGTGCCAAGCGCATCTCTACAACATGCCAACTCCCTGGCAAAAAAAGCAACAAACAATGTCTTTTGCCAAGGATACAAAGTTTGCAGAAATGAGAATAGAGGTGCTAAGCCATGCTGTTAAGAGTGCATCGAACAGTCAAGAGAAAGTTGTCAATATGCCGTGTAGGAAGTCGGCAACCCCAACAGCTGATGTGGCAACTCCAGCTTCGAGTGGGCCAACTGTTGGTCCAAATAGGCCAACTACAACATCAACTATGCACAGTACATCAACAATTAAGGAAAGTGAAACCACCACTATGCCAACAACAAGAGGAAGTGAGGCATCTAGAGTTGTGTCTGTCCTACCCCCATCAGTCACCATAGAACCCTAGGTTGTCAGTGTGCCAATCCCAGAAACTACATTGCCAACTCGAGCAGTCACTGTGCCAACAACAACAGTCAGTGGGACAACTCCAACCCCAACCCATTCAGTCATGATGGAACCCTCAGCTGTCAGTAATGTTGTGCAGGCTCAGAAACAACATTCGCCTACTTTTCGTGCTCTTGATCAACATGACACCCTTACAGAAGAGCAAGTTTACAACCTTGTTTCCAGGTGTATACCGCCAAGACCGCTGCCAAGCATAATTGCATGAACCAAGTCAGCAGGTGATGCACCCAAGGATGTCAAAGGAGAGAACAACAGTGTGCATCCCATTCATAGAGCATCGTCAGCAAGATCATATCACGGCGATGGGTTCTGCGATGCTCCACCATTTGACTTGGGTTTGGATCTTGATGATGACTCCCCAGTTGCCACAGTGGACGAGCCTAACAAATCACAAGTAACACCACAAGAGGCAGGGTTATCTAAGAGCAGCAAGTTAGATGATTGGGATTCGGCAACTGTGAGAGAAGTTTATGCTACTGCAGATAAGGTGGTCACTGGGAATGCACCACTTCATATCATCCTTTCGGATTCTCCAGATGAGTTTCCCACCCCAGATGTGACAGGTGTTCTAGGGGGTGCAAGTGGGTCCGGCAGTACCACATCTGGCCCACCAGTGCAAAAACGCACAAGGAGGATAGTCAAGGCAGCTACTGTCGAGAGGTCTCCATACATCGACTACAATAAAACAAAGACGTTCACTTGCAATGAACAAGTGAACAGGCTTTATGCGACAGTCCTCTATTATGTAAGGAATCTACCTGGAGCAAACGTTGTAGAAACAAGGTAAAAGTGATACATTTTTTTGGTAAATCTGCATCCCCTCTTCTCTCTTTAGTTGGCCAATCAGTCTTTTTTACGGTTGCATCTTCATGTCTATTGATTATTGCACAAAAATGGTAATACAGTTGGACATCTTTTTATTGTTGTCATAGACATATGTAATAGTAGCACTACAACATCACTTGCAGTTCCATTCAATATCTTTGTGTTTTTCAACTTTTCTTGTTAGCACATCACTTGCACAACATACCTTTTGTACTTGCAGTTCCATTCAACATCACTTGCACAACAAATAGTTATACAGTTGGCACATCAGGCATGCACACCTTAACATCAGTTACTCATTTTTTCATTCACTTTTTTCACGCGTTGCCGGCAACCAGTTAATCCTGATTTTTGTTCTTTTTCTTTGCCCTCGTATTTGTTTTCCGAACAGCCCTGAAATCATTAAATATGATGGGTACTTTGTGAGCCTCAAGGAGTTGTCTGACTCAATGAAGCCTACCAAATGGTGTTGTCGAAGCTGCTCTTATCCAAATCAGGGCTACCCTACCTAAGGACTCAAAGAAGGTGATCATGCCACTGAGGGTTGCAGTAAGTTGAATGAGAACTGCTGTTCATGTTTCGCACAACATCCCATTTATCCCTTCCTTTTTACAATGTGTTTCCTAAGACTCATACCTTCAAATGCAGACATGCTTGCAGCAAGGAATATACAACGCTGCTGAGATACATTCTAAATTTGAGAAGATTAATCACCTAGACCGTCAAGATATGGTGAGTTTTTTCTGGCCACACAACTTTGTGTTTTTCAACTTTTCTTGTTGCATAGCTCTTGGTTTTTTCACTGGTCAGCTCTTGACAACTTTTTACCCTTCTTTTTTCCCCGTGCTGTCAAATATGTGCAGGTGATGCTCCCTGTGCTCGATTTCATTGATCCCAATGATCAAGAAGGAGGCAGACACTACTGGGTGTTTAACATCAACTTAAGGGATCATCATTTCGAGGTGCTAGATTCTTGGAGGAAGCTCGACAACCCTGACTTAATGCACTGTGCTTCAACTATAGCAGGGGCGGTGAGGTGTTTATGGAAGCAACACTACCCAAAGCATAACATCAGTCACTTTTAGGTCATTGACATTGATGTACCCAAGCAACCCGGGAAGTAAGTCATGCATGCACACCATTTTACCTCTTTTCGTTTTTTGTAGTTTGGCTTGTGATCATGGACCTCAGATTTTTGTTTTTTGGCACCAACCACACCATCTAGTTGCACAAAGTATTCATACAGTTGCACACATATCAATGGGTAGTTGCACAATTTTTTTGAGCTAGTTGCATGATGCAAAGAGCATCTATAATGTATGCTTGGCCACCTTCCTATTCTTGGATTTTGAAACAACATCATTTTAGGGGGAGAAAGTTGCATGGTCAAGAACACGGTTTTGCAAAAGCAAGGCTGCTACTTTTCTTTTTACGAGTATGGCCCCAGTTCACGTCAAATAACAAATGCGTTTTTTCTTTTCTTTTTTCTTTGCACAACAATGAATGTGGTGTGTTCATGTTGTTCAATACTAGCATTTGGAATGGGAGACAATTGCCAAACTATGAACCAAAAGAATTCTTAAGCATGAGGAGGATAATGACCTACAAGATGGTTGACTCTCCTCTCAACAAAGCCCCATGGAAGGACATTCTTCGATACAATGTCTAAGTTTTGTTTTTGCTCCTTTCTTTTATCCGCTACCATAGGTATGCATGATAGTTGCACAATGGTACCAATTACATCTAATACAAGTTCAGTTGCACAATTTTACCTTGGTTTTCCCCCCAGGTTGCACATTCTGTTTCTTGAAGTATTTTTTGTGGCTGTTTTTTAACCTAAGAATGATGCAATTTTATTCATTTTCCTTTTTTCTTTTTTACATGGGCATAGTACTTGGAGATGTTACAGTTGCACATCCAAGGAAGATACTTGCACAGTGATACTAATTAACTTGCACAGTCCCATTCGGTTCTGGTAAACCATCAAACAATCAATCACTAAAGGACAACACACATAGTAATATTTCTTTTTGCACTATGTTGCATGCTTAAATGTCTAAATTTGCCAACAGAGGCATACATAGGTAAATAGGTAGGAGGGTAGCCTAACATAATAGCAAAGTGATAGTATACAACACTTTTTTTAACATTAAATACAAATGGGCCAGATGCTAAGTTTAAACAACATAAAGAAGAAGTTTTCAAAGCAGTTTTTTGTTGCTGGATCTTCATAGCTCCATCCATGTCCTAATAGTGCAAAGCCAGAACTATTTTTTTGATGGCCCCCCATTCATCTATTGCTTATATGTCACTTAGTTGTCATGCCAACTTCATAGAGCAGCTAGCGGCATTGTGCTTATCTGAGTTGCAGTAGCTGCACCTGTTTTTCTTTTCTGGGTGTAGTTCAAGAGCTGAATGATAGCGTCTAGTCCTTGCCCTCCCTTTTGTAGTTGACTTTGGCAGATCCCTAGGAGTTGTAACCTCATTGTCATTGCTCGTTGGTGACATCTGCTCAGTGCAGTTAGTATGGACTTGTGTAGGATCCAAAGTATGTCTAGAGGGGGGGGGGTGATTAGAGTACTTGACCAAATAAAATCTAGCCTTTTCCCAATTTTAGTTTTAGACAGATTTTAGCAACTTAGCACAAGTCAAGCAATCAACCTACACATGCAATTCTAAGAGTATAGCAGTGGAAAGTAAAACAATTGCATATGAAGGTAAAGGGAGGAGTTTGGAGTGCGCAAACGCAATTGGATACACGGAGATTTTTGGCATGGTTCCGATAGGTGGTGCTATCGTACATCCACGTTGATGGAGACTTCAACCCACGAAGGGTAATGGTTGCACGAGTCCACGGAGGGCTCCACCCACGAAGGGTCCACGAAGAAGCAACATGTCTATCCCACCATGTCCGTAGCCCACGAAGGACTTGCCTCACTCGGGTAGATCTTCACGAAGTAGGCGATCTCCTTGCCCTTACAAACTCCTTGGTTCAACTCCACAATCTTGACGGAGGCTCCCAAGTGACACCTAACCAATCTAGGAGACACCACTCTCCAAGAGGTAACAAATGGTGTGTTGATGATGAACTCCTTGCTCTTGTGCTTCAAATGATTGTCTCCCCAACACTCAACTCTCTCTCACAGGATTTGGATTTGGTAGAAAGAATATTTGAGTGGAAAGCAACTTGGGGAAGGCTAGAGATCAAGATTTGTGGTTGGAATGGAATATCTTGACCTCAACACAAGTGTAGGTGGTTCTCTCTCCGAAAATGTATGTTGGAAGTGCAGGCATGTTCTGATGGCTGTCTCCATGAATGAAGAGTGGGTGGAGGGGTATAAATAGCCTCCACACAAAATCTAACCGTTACACAAAAATCACCAAAATGTGAACATTAGGATTCTCAGTGGGACCGACATGTTAACTCGGTGGGACCGATTTTGTTAGGGTTAGGGCATAACGTAATCTCGGTGAGACCGATTACACAAACTCGGTGAGACCGATTTTGGTAATGGACTAACAGAGAGTTGGCCAGGAAATCTCGGTGGGACCGATTTGCTCATCTCGGTTGGACCGAAATGTTACGAAAGGGAAACAGAGAGTTTGCATTGCAATCTCGGTGGGATCGATCGCTCATCTCGGTTTGAACGAAACGTTACGAAGGGAAATAGAGAGATTACAATCCCATCTCGGTGAGACCGAGATCCCTATCGGTGAGACCGAAAAGACTAGGGTGTCTGGCAGTGGCTATGTCAACTGAACTCGGTGGCGCCGGATAGAAAGTTTCTGTGGGGCCGAGTTTGACTTTTGGTTTGGGACATATGTGGATGTGAGAAAGTAGTTGAGGGCTTTTGGAGCATATCACTAAGCACTTTGAGCAAGCAAGCCATTAGGCAACACCTTATCCCCTCTTAATAGTATTGTCTTTTCTTATGGACTCAATGTGATCTTGGATCACTTAAAATGAAAAGATGTAGAGTCCCGAGCCTTGAGCTTGAGCCAATCCTTTGTCCTTAGAATTTTGAGGGATCCACTTTTCTCATCCATGCCATGCTAATCATTGAGCTTTCTTGAAATGTTTATCTTTAAGTAGCATTAGCTCAATGAGTTATATGTTGTTAGGAATTACCAAAACCACCCAGGGATAGTTGCACTTTCAATCTCACACTTTTTGGTAATTGATGACAACATATAGATCAAAGCTTCGACAAATGATAAATAAGATTGAAAAACATCATCACTTTGAGAAGTATGTGATAAGCAAGAGCTCCCCCTAAATTTGTGCATTATTTAAAATTTGCTTGTGGATGCAAATGCACAATCGATTAGGATCATGGGTTAATCTTCCATGTCACATACATCTTGGTGGAGCGCTCAAAATGATAGAGATTAAAAGCATGCACTCATCTCCAAGCAAGTGAATGATCATGTAAGGAATATAAAGGATATCATCATTCAACCAAACATTAATGTAGCATATGATCAAACACATGATCAACAAGTATCTCACAAGGACATAAAGTATCTCACACAAGCACTCAGAAGTTCAACCAAAATAGCAAGAGAGATAATAAGAACGACACTCTCTCTCGAAGCCTATGATCTATACATTTTTCTCCCCCTTTGGCAACAAGTTACCAAAAAGTTCAAAAATGCATAGTGCTAAACGACTCTCAGGCTTGATCTTCGGGAGGTGGTGTAGAGAGAACTCCAAGGACGAAGGCTTCCGATGAAGTAGTTGGAGCTGATGGAGTGGGTGCTGGAGGTGGCATTGGAGCTGTAGCTGCTGGTGCTGACACTGAAGTTCGTGTATCTGTGACTGGTACTGCAGCAGACCTAGGACCTCGTGGCACACGCTTGAAAGCATCAGTAGTTGACTTGCCCTTCTTCTCCTCTTCTTCCTCCTGAAGCTGCTCAACTGCAGTCTGAATCTCAGTCACCTTCAGATCAAGATCATAGAATTTTGTTTCCACAATCCTCTCTACGCTCTCCTGATTCTGAGTCAGGGTGGCCAGGCCCTTCTCAATCCTCATTGTAGTTTGAATCAGATATCCAAGCTGATCTTGCTTGCTCTTCAGGAATACTTGAGATGCCTCTTTAGCAGTTGGCATCCTTGCAGCTTTCTCTGCCCTTGCCTTCTCTCTCTTCTCATGTGCTTGCACAGATGATGGATCTTCCTCAGTGATTACAACAGTATTGTCTTCAAAATCAGGGTAGATGGGCAGGTGCTCCTTATCCAAAAGATATTTGCCTGTGCCCATCTTTAAGTTGATGAGCTCCTGAATTTGTGGGGCATACCCACAACTCCTCTTCTGATCAGCTGCTGTCCTTTTGATTGTCTCCACAATCAGACTCATGACTTTGAATTTTTGAGGCACGTCAAACAAATGCAAGAAGTTGATGGCATGTCTTCTGATCATCTTGTGATCACCTGACTCGGGGAGCAATGTGTGTCTGAGGATCCAATTTATAGTAGGCAGACCAGACAACAAGTAGTGGACAGATCCAAACTTGTGAGTATCCAAAGCAACATCTGGGATCTCTTTGTACATGTTGGCCATTGTGTTGTGGTCTTTCTTATTCTCAGCATAAACATCCAAGTCATCCTCATGTTCAGCAGGGGCATTGATCAGCTTAGCCCATTCATCAATAGTGGATTGGTACCTGGTACCCTCAGACATCCAAACAATCTTCCCATATGGATAGAAATGGGTAGTGGAGTAGAACTGCATGATCAACTCATCATTCCACTTGGTGAGCTTCTGGGCCACAAAGGCATCAACTCCACATGCCTTGAAGTTGTCATATACACCTGGATAGTGATCTTCATTCTCCTTGATGTATTCCCAATCCACCCATTTCATGTCACATACAATGGGCTTCTTGTCGAGCAACACTGTCTCATAAAAATCTTGCTGTTCCTTGGTGTGAAACCTGTAGTCCACAGCAGTTCTCCTCCTGACAACATATGGGTCAGACTGTCTCCATAACCTCAATCCTACATCCTTCATGATTTTCATGTTTTCTGCCACATGATGTGTACCATTGTGGTCAGGGATCTTGGGCTTCAGCTTCCTCAACACAATTGATTCATCTTCTTCTTCAGCAGCTTCAGGCACTTGGGCCTTGTTTTTCTTCTCAGCAGGAATGTTTCTAGTGCTTCTCTTGGGTTTAGGCTTCTGAGCTGGAGCAGTAGCCTTGGGAGCAGCTTTGGGCTTAGATGGAGTAGCCCCCGATCTGATTGCATCTCCCATGAGCTTTTGTGCCTTAGGAGCTGGTGCAACATCCTCTTCCTCTTCCTCTTCTTCTCCTGGATCTCTCATTATGGATGATCTGCCAAGCACTCTGGCAATGGTCTTCTTGACCCTTTCCTTCCTTTTCTTTTCTTCTCCAGCAGCCTCTTCAGTTGGCTTGGAGGTTTCAACAGTTGATGCTCTGGCCTTAGACATAGGAACTCTCTTTGCTGCTGCCTTCTTATGCATCCATGGCTTGACTGTGGTAGCTGAGCCATACTCCTTTTTCAGCACCTTTTTCTTTGAAGTGGCCTATCCTCAACAGCCACATAATCTTCATCTTATGAATCAGAAGTTTTCTTCTTCCTTGTCCTGGTAGCTGCATTTGGCAAGTTACTTGGTGTGCTCCTGCTACCCTCACCAGAAGTGCTAGACGGACTAGTGCCCTCACTCAGTTGAACCTGCTCCTCAGACTTGTTCTAGCTATCACTTTGATCAGACATCTTGCAGGCAAACTGTCAGCAGACCCTGTTAATGGATTATAGATGAGGTAGAGAAGATGAGCATCACAAAGTACATGAGTTTTGCAAAATAATTGAGTCAAAAAGTTTAGTTTCAGTTCTGTGCAGAAGTGATCTCGGAGCTACCGAATTGAAAAACTTGGTGATACTGAAGCAACACTTGGAACCTAAACTAGTGAACTCGGTAGGGCCGAGTCATAGTTCAGTGGAACCGAGATTGCTAGGGTTCACAGAGTCCTGAACTTAGTCACACCGATTTGCGCGTTTCGGTCAGACCGAGGAATGATGAAGCTATGTACCTAGGGTAGGGTCATGGACCTGTCCTAACTGCCCTACCCAAGGACATCTCTAGAAGAAATCACCTTTCAATCGACTTGAAGGTGTTCCACTCGACAGACTCGAAGTCACTCAACCAAGAAGCGATCACTCGACCAAGATCCAACCACTCGACGGCCGGGAGACCTAAAGTCACCCCGCACGCTAACGGTCGGTCATTAAATAGCTTTTATGGTCATCATAGCACTTTATTACTAGCGTTACCAGTAATGCCCTGCCTTAATGTACATTGAATCCTTCATAACGTGGGCTGGCCGGGGTCCTGGCGCACTCTATATAAGCCACCCCCCTCCTCCGAGACAAGGGTTCACACCTCTATAACTCATACTCACATAATCCAGTCGACCGCCTCCGGGCTCTGAGACGTAGGGCTTTTACTTCTTCCGAGAAGGGCCTGAACTCGTAAACCTTGCGTCCTTACAACTTCTCCATAGCTAAGATCTCGCCTCTCCATACTTACCCCCCTACATTACTATCAGACTTAGAACCACGACAGTTGGCGCCCACCATGGGGCAAGTGCTTTAGCGTTTTGTTGGAGGAGTTGCGATCTTTTCCGACCTGAATCATCATGGTTTTTGACGGAGTTTTGGTGGAGGGCCGCGAGATCCGTCTCGGCGCGCTCACGTTCATCGCCGACGACTCCGCCTGGCTTCAGGAAGCTCCGCTCGACGTGGACGCACTCCCTGTCCGCGGGGCAACGCACTTTAGTGCATGCGTCCGCGGCGTTCTCCTGCGGCAACCGTCGACCCCCTACCGGTCGGCTCCTGTGTTGTCCTCCCTTCCCGTTTCCCGCCGGCGCAAGCACTCCGGTCGGTCGAGACTTCAGCGGTGGGTGAGACATGCGGTGGCCCGTCAGTCGGCCATCCATCAAGTCGCGGCGATCAAGCCCGACGAATCCCTCTACGGCCTGTTCGACTGGCTCCGAAGAGACTGCATCCGAGTGCGACAGCAGCGATCCGGTGGCAGAGGTTCTGATGGTCGATGGACCGCCCAGTCCCCCCGGTTTTACCCGCACCGACGGAGGCGCGGGAGGAGGCGACCCATCGCGTCCCCATGAGGAGTATCTTCCCGAGCCTCTCACGTCGCTGCAGAGAGAAGAACTTCGCCGCCGGAATGTGGATGCGCTGCACACTCCTATCGTTGGAGAAACCCCCGAGGCTCGCGCCTTGGAGGACGCACGCCTGGCAAACTTGGTCGAGCGCACTCGACTGGAGAACCTCCAGTGAGCACTCGACGAGCGGGTGCGACAACGGGTTCCCGAATCCAGTCGACGTCAGCTCTTCCCGCCCCCGCAGGTATATCGGACTCCGATTCAGAATTTAGCAGCTGCGGCCCGTATAGCGGAGCGATTCAGCCTTCCCAGTCGGAGGCTGGCAGAGGCTTGCTGCAGATCAGAGCATTACTCCGGGCAGCAGGTGAAGGAAATATGCCCTAGAGGCAATAATAAAGTTATTATTTATTTCCTTATTTCATGATAAATGTTTATTATTCATGCTAGAATTGTATTAACCGGAAACATAATACATGTGTGAATACATAGACAAACATAGTGTCACTAGTATGCCTCTACTTGACTAGCTCGTTTATCAAAGATGGTTATGTTTCCTAGCCATGGACAAAAGAGTTGTCATTTGATTAATGGGATCACATCATTAGGAGAATGATGTGATTGACATGACCCATTCTGTTAGCCTAGCACTCGATCGTTTAGTATGTTGCTATTGCTTTCTTCATGACTTATACATGTTCCTGTAACTATGAGAATTATGCAACTCCCGTTTACCGGAGGAACACTTTGGGTACTACCAAACGTCACAACGTAACTGGGTGATTATAAAGGAGTACTACAGGTGTATCCAAAGGTACATGTTGGGTTGACGTATTTCGAGATTAGGTTTTGTCACTCCGATTGTCGGAGATGTATCTCTGGGCCCTCTCGGTAATGCACATCACTATAAGCCTTGCAAGCAATGTGACTAATGAGTTAGTTGCGGGATGATGCATTATGTAACGAGTAAAGAGACTTGCTGGTAACGAGATTGAACTAGGTATTGGATACCGACGATCGAATCTCGGGCAAGTAACATACCGATAACAAAGGGAACAAAGTATCTTGTTATGCGGTTTGACCGATAAAGATCTTCGTAGAATATGTAGGAGCCAATATGGGCATCCAGGTTCCGCTATTGGTTATTGACCAAGAATAGTTCTAGGTCATGTCTACATAGTTCTCGAACCCGTAGGGTCCGCACGCTTAAGGTTTCGATGACAGTTATATTATGAGTTTATGAGTTTTGATGTACCGAAGGAGTTTGGAGTCCCGGATGAGATCGGGGACATGACGAGGAGTCTCAAAATGATCGAGACGTAAAGATCGATATATTGGACGACTATATTCGGAGTTCGGAAAGGTTCCGAGTGATTCGGGTATTTTTCGGAGTACCGGAGAGTTACGGGAATTCGCCGGGGAGTATATGGGCCTTATTGGGCCATACGGGAATAGAGGAGAGAGGCCGAAAGGAAGGAGGCGCGCAGCCCCCCTCTGGTCCTAATTGGACAAGGGGTGCGGCCCCCCTTTCCTTCCTCCTCTCCCCCTCTTTCCCCCTTCTCCTACTCCAACAAGGGAGGTGGAAACCTACTAGGACTAGGGAGTCCTAGTAGGACTCCACACTTGGCGCGCCCCCTCCTAGGGCCGGCCACCTCCCCCCTTGCTCCTTTATATACGGGGGCAGGGGGGCACCCCATGACACACAAGTTGATCATTGAGATCGTTCCTTAGCCGTGTGCGGTGCCCCCTGCCACCATATTCCACCTCGATCATATCGTTGTAGTGCTTAGGCGAAGCCCTGCGTCGGTAATACATCAAAATTGTCACCACGCCGTCGTGCTGACGGAACTCCTCCCCGAAGCTTTGCTGGATCGGAGCCCGGGGATTGTCATCGAGCTGTACGTGTGCTAAGAACTCGGAGGTGCCGGAGTAACGGTGCTTGGATCGGTCGGATCGGGAAGAAGACGTACGACTACTTCCTCTACGTTGTGTCAACGCTTCCGTTGCGATCTACAAGGGTACGTAGATCATACTCTCCCCTCGTTGCTATGCATCACCATGATCTTGCGTGTGCGTAGGAATTTTTTTGAAATTACTACGTTCCCCAACAGTGGCATCCGAGCCTAGGTTTTATGCGTTGATGTTATATGCACGAGTAGAACACAAGTGAGTTGTGGGCGATACAAGTGATACTGCTTACCAGCATGTCATACTTTGGTTCGGCGACATTGTTGGATGAAGCGGCCCGGACCGACATTACGTGTACGCTTATGCGAGACTGGTTTTACCGCCGTGCTATGCACACAGGTGACTAGCGGGTGTCAGTTTCTCCAACTTTAGTTGAACCGAGTGTGGCTATGCCCGGTCCTTGAGAAGGTTAAAACAACACCAACTTGACGAACTATCGTTGTGGTTTTGATGCGTAGGTAAGAATGGTTCTTGCTCAGCCCGTAGCAGCCATGTAAAACATGCAACAACAAAGTAGAGGATGTCTAACTTGTTTTGCAGGGCATGTTGTGATGTGATATGGTCAAGACGTGATGAGATATAAGTTGTTGTATGAGATGATCATGTTTTGTTGAAGTTATCGGCAACTGGCAGAAGCTATATGGTTGTCTCCTTGTTGCATAAAGATGCAAGTGCCAAATAATTGCTTTACTTTATCGCTATGGGATAGCAATAGTTGCAAGAGCAATAGTTGGCGAGACGACCATGTGATGACACATTGATATAGATCAAGATGATGAAGATCATGGTGTCGTGCCGGTGACAATAGAGATCATGACAGTATTTTGGAGATGGAGATCAAAGGTGCAAGATGATCATGGCCATATCATGTCACATTTTTTGATTGCATATGATGTTTATCTGTTATACATCTTATTCTGTTTTGTTTGACGGTAGCATTATAAGATGATCTCTCAATAATTATCAAGAAGTGTTCTCCCTGAGTATGCACCGTTGCCAAAGTTCGTCGTGCCCAGACACCACGTGATGATCGGGTGTGATAAGCTCTACGTCCATCTACAACGGGTGCAAGCCAGTTTTGCACACGCAGAATACTCAGGTTAAACCTGACGAGCCTAGCATATGCAGATATGGCCTCGGAACACGGAGACCGAAAGGTCAAGCGTGAATCATATAGTAGATATGATCAACATAATGATGTTCACCATTGAAAGCTACTCCATTTCACGTGATGATCGGTTATGGTTTAGTTGATTTGGATCACGTGATCACTTAGAGGATTAGAGGGATGTCTTTCTAAGTGGGAGTTCTTAAGTAATATGATTAGTTGAACTTCAATTTATCATGAACTTAGTCCTGGTAGTATTTTGCAAATTATGTTGTAGATCAATAGCTTGCGTTGTTGCTCTCATATGTTTATTTTGATATTTTCCTAGAGAAAATTGTGTTGAAAAATGCTAGTAGCAATGATGCGGATTGGATCGGTGATCTGAGGTTTATCCTTATTGCTGCACAGAAGAATTATGTCCTTGATGCACCGCTAGGTGACAAACCTATTGCAGGAGCAGATGTAGACGTTATGAACGTTTGGCTAGCTCAAAATGATGACTACTTGATAGTTTAGTGCACCATGCTTAAACGGCTTAGAATCGGGACTTCAAAGACGTTTTGAACGTCATGGACCATATGAGATGTTCCAGGAGTTGAAGTTAATATTTCAAGCAAATACCCGAGTTGAGAGATATGAAGTCTCCAACAAGTTCTATAGCTAAAAGATGGAGGAGAATCGCTCAACTAGTGAGCATGTGCTCAGATTGTCTGGGTACTACAATCGCTTGAATCAAGTGGGAGTTAATCTTACAGATAAGATAGTGATTGACAGAATTCTCTAGTCACCACCACCAAGTTAGTAGAACTTCGTGATGAACTATAATGCAAGAGATGACGAAAACGATTCCCGAGCTCTTCGTGATGCTGAAATCAACGAAGGTAGAAATCAAGAAAGAGCATCAAGTGTTGATGATTGACAAGACCTCTAGTTTCAAGAAAAGGGCAAAGGGAAAGAAAGGGAACTTCAAGCAGAATGGCAAGCAAGTTGTCACTCCCGTGAAGAAGACCAAAGCTGGACCAAAGCCTGAAACTGAGTGCTTACACTGCAAAGGGAATAGTCACTGGAAGCGGGAATGCCCTGAATATTTGGTGGATAAGAAGGATGGCAAAGTGAACAAGGGTATATTTGATATATAGGTTATTGATGTGTGCCTTACTAGTGTTTATAGTAGCCCCTAAGTATTTGATACTTGTTCGGTTACTAAGATTAGTAACTCGAAAGAGGAGTTACAGAATAAACAGAGACTAGTTGAGGGGAAGTGACGATGAGTGTTGGAAATAGTTCCGAGATTGATATGATCATCATCGCACACTCCCTATACTTTCGGGATTCGTGTTGAACCCAAATAAATGTTATTTGGTGTTTGCGTTGAGCATGAATGTGATTTGATCATGTTTATTGCAATACGGTTATTCATGTAAGTTAAAGAATAATTGTTATTCTGTTTACATGAATAAAGCCTTCAATGGTTATTCACCCAATGAAAATATTTTGTTGGATCTCGATCGTAGTGATACACATATTCATAATATTGATGCCAAAAGATGCAAAGTTAATAATGATAGTGCAACCTATTTGTGGGACTGCCGTTTGGGTCATATCGGTGTAAAGCGCATGAAGAAACTCCATAAAGATGGATTTTCGGAATCACTTGGCTATGAATCATTTGATGCTTGCGAACCGTGCCTTTTTGGCAAGATGACTAAAACTCCATTCTTCGGAACAATGGAACGAGCAACAAACTTGTTGGAAATAATACATACTGATGTATGCAGACCAATGAGTATTAAGGCTCGTGGCGAGTATCATTATTTTCTGACCTTCACAGATGATTTAAGCAGATATGGGTATATCTACTTGATGAAACATAAGTCTGAAATAGTTGAAAGGTTCAAAAAATTTCAGAGTGAAGTGGAAAATCATCGTAACAAGAAAATAAAGTTTCTACGATCTGATCGCGGAGACAAATATTTGAGTTACGAGTTTGGTCTTCAATTAAAACAATGTGGAATAGTTTCACAGCTCACGCCACCCGGAACACAACGGCGTAATGGTGTGTCCGAACGTCGTAATCGTACTTTACTTGATATGGTGCGATCTATGATGTCTCTTACTGATTTACCACTATTATTTTGGGGTTATGCATTAGAGACAGCTGCATTCACGTTAAAAGGGCACCATCTAAATCCGTTGAGATGACACCGTATGAACTATGGTTTAGCAGTAAACCTAAGTTGTCGTTTCTTAAAGTTTGGAGTTGCAATGCTTATATGAAAAAGGTTTTCAACCTGATAAGCTCGAACTCAAATTGGAGAAGTGCGTCTTCATAGGATATCCAAAGGAAACTATTGGATACACCTTCTATCACAGATCCGAAGGTAAGACTTTTGTTGCTAAATTCGGAAACTTTCTGGAGAAGGAGTTTCTCTCGAAAGAAGTGAGTGGGAGGAAAGTAGAACTTGACAAGGTAACTGTACCTGCTCCCTTATTGGAAAGTAGTACATCACAGAAAATTGTTTCTGTGACACCTACACCAGTTAGTGAGGAAGCTAATGATGATGATCATGAAACTTCAGAACAAGATACTACTGAACCTCGTAGATCAACCAGAGTAAGATCCGCGCCAGAGTGGTACGATAATCCTTTTCTGGAAGTCATGCTACTAGATCATGATGAACCTACGAACTATGAAGAAGCGATGGTGAGCCCAGATTCCGCAAAGTGGCTTGAAGCCATGAAATCTGAGATGGGATCCATGTATGAGAACAAAGTATGGACTTTGGTTGACTTGCCCGATTATCGGCAAGCAATTGAGAATAAATGGATCTTCAAGAGGAAGACGGACGTTGATAGTAGTGTTACTATCTACAAAGCTAGAATTGTCGCAAAAGGTTTTTCGACAAGTTCAAGGTGTTGACTACGATGAGAGCTTCTCACTCGTATCTATGCTTGAGTCTGTTCGAATCATGTTAGTAATTGCCGCATTTTATGAAATCTGGCAAATGGATAAACAAAACTGCATTCCTTAATGGATTTATTAAAGAAGAGTTGTATATGATGCAACAGAAGGTTTTGTCAATCCGAAAGGTGCTAACAAAATGTGCAAGCTCCAGCGATCCATCTATGGACTGGTGCAAGAATCTCGGAGTTGGAATATACGCTTTGATGAGTTGATCAAAGCATATAGTTTTATAGAGACTTGCGGTGAAGCCTGTATTTACAAGAAATTGAGTGGGAGCACTACAACATTTCTGATAAGTATATGTGAATGACATATTGTTGATCGGAAATAATGTAGAATTATTCTGTAAAAGCATAAAGGAGTGTTCGAAAGGAGTTTTTCAAAGAAAGACTTCGGTGAAGCTACTTGCACATTGAGCATCAAGATCTATATAGATAGATCAAGACGCTTGATAAATTTTTTCAATGAATACATACCTTGATAAATTTTTGAAATAGTTCAAAATGGAACAGTCAAAGAAGGAGTTCTTGCCTGTGTTGCAAGGTGTGAAATTGAGTAAGACTCAAGACCCGACCATGGCAGAAAATAGAAAGAGAATGAAAAGTCATTCCCTATGCCTCAGTCATAGGTTCTATAAAGTATGCTATGCTGTGAACCAGACATATTGCATACCTTGCTCTGAGTTTGTCAAGGGAGTACAATAGTGATCTAGGAGTAGATCACTGGACATCGGTCAAAATTATCCTTAGTGGAATAAGGATATGTTTCTCGATTATGGACGTGACAAAAAGGTTCGTCGTAAAGGGTTACGTCGATGCAAGTTTTTGACACTGATCCAGATGATTCTAAGTCTCAATCTGGATACATATTGAAAGTGGGAGCAATTAGCTAGAGTAGCTCCGTGCAGAGCATTGTTGACATAGAAATTCGCAAAATACTTACAGATCTGTATGTGACAGACCCGTTGACTAAAATTATCTCACAAGCAAAACATGATCACACCTTAGTACTCTTTGGGTGTTAATCACATAGCGATGTGAACTAGATTATTGACTCTAGTAAACCCTTTGGGTGTAGATCACATGATGATGTGAACTATGGGTATTAATCACATGCAAATGTGAATATTGGTGTTAAATCACATAGCGATGTGAACTAGATTATTGACTCTAGTGCAAGTGGGAGACTGAAGGAAATATGCCCTAGAGGCAATAATAAAGTTATTATTTATTTCCTTATTTCATGATAAATGTTTATTATTCATGCTAGAATTGTATTAACCGGAAACATAATACATGTGTGAATACATAGACAAACATAGTGTCACTAGTATGCCTCTACTTGACTAGCTCGTTTATCAAAGATGGTTATGTTTCCTAGCCATGGACAAAAGAGTTGTCATTTGATTAATGGGATCACATCATTAGGAGAATGATGTGATTGACATGACCCATTCTGTTAGCCTAGCACTCGATCGTTTAGTATGTTGCTATTGCTTTCTTCATGACTTATACATGTTCCTGTAACTATGAGAATTATGCAACTCCCATTTACCGGAGGAACACTTTGGGTACTACCAAACGTCACAACGTAACTGGGTGATTATAAAGGAGCACTACAGGTGTATCCAAAGGTACATGTTGGGTTGGCGTATTTCGAGATTAGGTTTTGTCACTCCGATTGTCGGAGAGGTATCTCTGGGCCCTCTCGGTAATGCACATCACTATAAGCCTTGCAAGCAATGTGACTAATGAGTTAGTTGCGGGATGATGCATTATGTAACGAGTAAAGAGACTTGCCGGTAACGAGATTGAACTAGGTATTGGATACCGACGATCGAATCTCGGGCAAGTAACATACCGATGACAAAGGGAACAAAGTATGTTGTTATGCGGTTTGACCGATAAAGATCTTCGTAGAATATGTAGGAGCCAATATGGGCATCCAGGTTCCGCTATTGGTTATTGACCAAGAATAGTTCTAGGTCATGTCTACATAGTTCTCGAACCCGTAGGGTCCGCACGCTTAAGGTTTCGATGACAGTTATATTATGAGTTTATGAGTTTTGATGTACCGAAGGAGTTCGGAGTCCCGGATGAGATCGGGGACATGACGAGGAGTCTCGAAATGATCGAGACGTAAAGATCGATATATTGGACGACTATATTCGGAGTTCGGAAAGGTTCCGAGTGATTCGGGTATTTTTCGGAGTACCAGAGAGTTACGGGAATTCGCCGGGGAGTATATGGGCCTTATTGGGCCATACGGGAATAGAGGAGAGAGGCCGAAAGGAAGGAGGCGCACAGCCCCCCTCTGGTCCGAATTGGACAAGGGGTGCGGCCCCCCTTTCCTTCCTCCTCTCCCCCTCTTTCCCCCTTCTCCTACTCCAACAAGGGAGGTGGAATCCTACTAGGACTAGGGAGTCCTAGTAGGACTCCACACTTGGCGCGCCCCCTCCTAGGGCCGGCCACCTCCCCCCTTGCTCCTTTATATATGGGGGCAGGGGGGCACCCCATGACACACAAGTTGATCATTGAGATCATTCCTTAGCCGTGTGCGGTGCCCCCTGCCACCATATTCCACCTCGATCATATCGTTGTAGTGCTTAGGCGAAGCCCTGCGTCGGTAATACATCAAAATTGTCACCACACCGTCGTGCTGACGGAACTCCTCCCCGAAGCTTTGCTGGATCGGAGCCCGGGGATTGTCATCGAGCTATACGTGTGCTAAGAACTCGGAGGTGCCGAAGTAACGGTGCTTGGATCGGTCGGATCGGGAAGAAGACGTACGACTACTTCCTCTACGTTGTGTCAACGCTTCCGTTGCGATCTACAAGGGTACGTAGATCATACTCTCCCCTCGTTGCTATGCATCACCATGATCTTGCGTGTGCGTAGGAATTTTTTTGAAATTACTACGTTCCCCAATAGCAGGAGATCAGAATTCCGCTGTTTCTCAGTCGCGAAACAGAATTCACAGCAGATCCATTGCTGCGGACACAGTCCAGTCGTCTCACAGCCCGAGATCGCCCCCGAGGCGTGAGGGACGTGGAGACCAGCGTGACCAGTATGGGAACCATGAGCAGTATGATCACCGAGTCGATCGTGACGGTCGACGTCGAGTGCCCATGGCTCCCCCGAGGAGCGGGTCGTATGTGCCTCGCCAGCAGGATGACAGACGCCCTCATAGTGGTGGGCGAAGGATTCCAGTCGACCCCAGAGGGCCAGGCTTTGACGCGAGATCCATCCTCGTCCAAGGACTGGTCAACAGGAACAGGGCTCACCGAGAAGGCCACGACAGAGATGCGCCTGCCAGCAGCAGAGTACATGTTTCGGGGCCAGAGTGCTTTAGTAGAGCCATCAGGGCTGCTATGATTCCTCCCAATTTCAGGTTGGCGACTGGAGTCAGTAAGTTCACTGGCGAGTCCAAGCCCGATACTTGGCTTGAGGACTACCGAGTGGCCGTCCAGATTGGCGGCGACAATGATGAAGTGGCCATGAAACACCTGCCTCTCATGTTGGAGGGCTCGGCCAGAGTGTGGCTAAACCAGTTAGCACCTAGCAACATTTACACTTGGGAAGATTTCTCCCGAGTGTTCGTCACCACATTTGAAGGCACATGCAAGCGACCAACATGACTGACGGAACTGCGGTCATGTGTGCAAAAGCCGAATGAAACTTTGAGGGATTACATCCAGAGATGGATCACGTTACATCACTCAGTGGAGAATGTGCCTGACCACCAAGCAGTTTGTGCTTTCAAGGAAGGCGTCAAGTACAGAGAACTGAATTTGAAATTCGGCCGAACCGGAGATATGTCCCTGAATCGGATGATGGAGATTGCCACCAAGTACGCTAACGGCGAAGATGAGGATCGACTCAGGAGTGGCAAGCTCAAGTCAGTCGCCCAAGAAACCAGAGGCAATTCCAGTCAGAAACAGAAGCGGAAAGCCGAGCCAGCGGCTCCCGGGGAAGCCTTAGCTTTGGCCCAAGGAAAGTCTAAAGGGAAACCTAAAGGGCCTTGGAACCCCAAAAAGGTTAAAGACCAGGAGGGAAATAATGTGTTGGACTTACCGTGTCTCGTCCACACGAAGAAAGATGAAGAGGGTAATTTTATTTACCCGAAACGTACCACTCGACAATGTCGACTCTTGATCCAACAGTTCCAGGGCAAGCAGCCCAAGGGTAAGGAAAAGGAGTCAGACAAGGTCGAGGACAAAGAGGACAGTGATGACGGATACCCTCAAGTCAATTCCACCCTGATGATTTTTGCTGATGTTGAGAGCAAAAGTCGACTGAAAGTTATTAACCGAGAGGTGAATATGGTCGCTCCGACGACACCTAGTTACCTGAAATGGTCTCAGACTGCCATAACATTCGACCAGTCCGACCACCCAACGCACATCGCCACCCCTGGGAGGCAAGCTTTGGTGGTCGACCCAGTTGTTGAAGGCACTCGACTGACCAAAGTCCTGATGGATGGTGGTAGTGGTTTGAACATATTATACGCTGAGACGTTGAAGGGGATGGGCATTTCGATGTCCAGACTCAGTGCCAGCAATATGAGTTTCCATGGAGTCATTCCTGGGAAGAAGGCTGAATCACTCGGCCAGATTGCTCTTGATGTGGTTTTCGGTGATTCCAAGAATTACCGCAAAGAAAAATTGACATTTGAAGTTGTAGACTTCCAGAGTGCCTATCACGCTATTTTGGGCAGGCCAGCTTATGCACGCTTCATGGCCCGACCATGTTATGTGTATCTCAAATTGAAGATGCCTGGCCCCAAAGGTGTGATCACCATTACAGGCAATCGGAAGAAAGCGGAAGAATGTTTTCAGAAGGGTTCGAAGATTGCCGACGCACAGATGGCAGTGGTGGAGTTGTAGGAATACCAGAAGACTGCAAACCTGAGTGATCTGTTGCGAGCCAAGAAGCCCACTACAGAGTCAGCTTTCCAGTCAACTGGCGACACGAAGACAGCTCACATCCACCCGACCGACCCCAGCGCCGCCCCGACTCATATCTCGACAACACTCGACTCCAAATAGGAAGAAGCGCTCATCCAGTTCCTCCGTGAGAACTGGGACATCTTCGCGTGGAAGCCTTCTGACATGCCAGGTGTTCCCAGGGAGCTGGCTGAGCATCGCCTGAGAGTCGACTCAAAAGTAAAACCTGTCAAGGAACATCTTCGACGGTCCGCCGTCCAAAAGAGAAAAGCTATTGGCGAAGAGGTGGCTCGGCTCTTAGCAGCGGAGTTCATCCGAGAAATCTACCACTCCGAGTGGCTCGCCAACGTTGTCATGGTCCCCAAGAAGGACAAGTCACTTCGCATGTGCATTGACTTTAAACATATCAATCGGGCCTGCCCGAAAGATCATTTTCCTCTCCCCCGCATCGACCAGATAGTCGACTCGACTGCGGGATGTGAGCGACTGTCTTTCTTAGACACCTATTCCGGGTACCATCAGATCCGTCTGTATGGACCTGACGAGATCAAGACAACTTTCATCACTCCATTCGGGTGCTTCTGTTATGTTACCATGCCGTTCGGCCTCAAGAATGCCGGAGCCACATTCATGAGGATGATTCAGAAGTGTTTACTCACTCAAATCAGTCGGAACGTGGAAGCATACATGGATGATATTGTGGTCAAGTCACGGAAGGGTTCCGACCTGCTGACTGACCTTGCTGAAACCTTTGCAACCTCAGGAGGTATGATATCAAGCTTAATCCATCAAAGTGTACATTCCGAGTCCCTGGTGGAAAGTTACTCGGCTTTCTCGTTTCCAAACGGGGAATCGACGCCAATCCAGAAAAAGTTGGCACTATACTCCGAATGAAAAGCCCTGTGTGAGTGCACGACGTCTAGAAGCTTACTGGTTGTTTGGCCACCCTAAGTCGATTCATATCTCGTCTCGGTGAAAAGGCATTACCTCTTTACCGATTGATGAAGAAGTCTGACAAGTTCGAGTGGACTCCCGAAGCTGATGCAGTGTTTGCAGAGCTCAAAGCTCTACTCTCCACCCAGCCGGTGCTTGCTGCCCCAATCAGCAAAGAGTCTTTGCTGCTTTACATTGCAGCCACAGGACAAGTCGTCAGTACGGTACTTATGGTCGAGTGGGAAGAAGAAGGGAAAACCTTCAAAGTTCAGCGCCCAGTATATTATATTTCTGAAGTCTTGACCCCATCGAAGCAAAGATATCCTCACTATCAGAAGCTTGTATATGGGATTTATATGACCACCAAGAAAGTTGCTCACTACTTCTCTGATCATTCCATTACAGTCGTCAGCGACGCTCCATTATCAAAGATCCTACATAACAGGGATGCAACTGGTCGAGTGGAAAAATGGGCGATTGAACTCCTTCCCCTTGATATCAAGTTTGAGGCAAAGAAAGCTATCAAGTCCCAAGCAATCGCAGATTTCGTCGCCGAGTGGATTGAACAGCAGCTGCCGACTCAGATTCACTCGGAGCATTGGACTATGTTTTTCGACGGCTCCAAGATGCTGAGTGGTTCCGGTGCCGGAGTGGTGTTGGTCTCCCCTAGAGGAGATAAACTCAGATATGTTCTTCAAATCCATTTTGATTCCTCCAATAACGAGGCAGAATATGAAGCACTTTTATATGGGTTGCGCATGGCCATCTCACTCAGCGTCCGTCGCCTCATGGTCTATGGCGACTCAGATTTGGTGGTCAATCAGGTGATGAAGGAGTGGGATGTCAGAAGTCCAGCCATGACTGGTTATTGCAATGCAGTGAGAAAGCTGGAGAAGAAATTCGAGGGGTTAGAGCTTCATCACATACCCCGACTGAAAAATCAAGCAGCTGATGATCTGGCAAAAATAGGTTCCAAAAGAGAAGCCATTCCCAGCAATGTGTTTTTGGAACACATCCACACACCATCAGTCCAGGAGGATCCCTTCACGGAAAAGGCCCCGCAGCCAAAAAGCGCCACGGATCCGACTGAAGTTGAAGTTCCAGCTGTGGTCGATCTGATAATGGAAGTGCTGGCTATCACTCCCTTCTGGACAGAACCGTACATTGCGTACATCCTAAGGAAAGAACTCCCAGAAGACGAGGAAGAGGCTCGGCAGATCGTCCGTCGATCCAAGGCCTGTACAATCATAAAGGGACAGTTATATAGGGAAAGCGCGACTGGGGTCGGCCAGAAGTGTATCACACCAGAAGAAGGTCGGATGATCCTTAACGATATCCACTCAGGGACCTGTGGTCATCATGCGTCCTCTCGGACCATTGTGGCTAAAGCATACCGAGCGGGGTTCTACTGGCCAAGGGCCAATGAGATGGCTAAAGAGATAGTCGACAAATGTGAAGGGTGTCAGTATTACTCCAATATGCCGCACAAGCCCGCGTCAGCACTGAAAACCATTCCACTCGTCTGGCCCTTCGCTGTTTGGGGGCTGGACATGGTTGGGCCACTGAGAACAGGCAGGAGCGGCTTCACTCATGTGCTGGTAGCAGTCAACAAGTTCACCAAATGGATTGAAGCCAAGCCTATCAAGAATCTCGATGCTAGCACCGCTATCAGTTTCATCAGAGAGTTGATATTCAGATATGGAGTTCCGCACAGTATCATCACGGACAATGGGTCAAACTTCGATTCTGACAAGTTCAGGGCCTTTTGCGCCTCTCAGGGCACTCAGGTCGACTATGCTTCGGTCACTCACCCCCAATCGAATGGACAAGCAGAAAAGGGCAAATGGCCTAATTCTCAAAGGACTGAAACCCCGATTGATGCACGATCTCAAGCACGCAGCAGGTGCATGGGTCGACGAGCTCCCATCAGTCCTTTGGGGATTGAGGACAACCCCGAATCGATCGACCGGAAGAACCCCATTCTTTCTGGTCTACGGAGCCGAGGCAGTCTTACCGAGTGACCTGCTTCACAACGCTCCCAGAGTCGAGCTCTACTCAGAAGATGAAGTAGAACAAGCCCGGCAGGATGCAGTCAACCTCCTAGAAGAAGAAAGAGAAATGGCCCTGATTCGATCGACCATCTATCAGCAAGACTTGCGTCGATTCCATGCCAGAAACGTGAAGAGCCGAGCCTTCCAAGAAGGAGACTTAGTCCTTCGAGTGGATCAGCAGAAACCACACAAGCTTGCTCCTACTTGGGAAGGCCCCTTCATAGTCACCAGAGTCCTCCACAATGGAGCATACCACCTCTACAATGTCGATCGCCAGATTGATGAGCCACGAGCCTGGAATGCGGAGCTACTCCGCCCCTTTTATACTTGAATTTTCACTCGGATGAGATGTAATAAGAAAAACTCCTGTAGTTTATTTATCAAAAGACAAGAGCGTTATAATTTTCCCAATGATCATTATTGTTTTTGTTTGCGTAAGAAATCCCCCAGTGGGTGGCTTAGCCGCGAATCCGCTTCGCCTAAGTTTGAAAAAATCCTACCGAGTGGAGAGCAATCCTCCCACTCGGGGGCTTAGCTGCAGTCCAGTACTCGCCTAAGTTCTCTCACTTGAGGACTTAGCTGCAGTCAGGCACTCGCCTAAGTTTGAAAAATCCTACCGAGCGGAGAGCAATCCTCCCACTCGGGGGCTTAGCTGCAGTCCAGTACTCGCCTAAGTTCTCTCACTTGAGGACTTAGCTGCAGTCAGGCACTCGCCTAAGTTTGAAAAAATCCTACCGAGTGGAGAGCGATCCTCTCACTCGGGGGCTTAGTTGCAGTCCAGTACTCGCCTAAGTTCTCTCACTTGAGGACTTAGCTGCAGTCAGGCACTCGCCTAAGTTTGAAAAAATCCTACCAAGCAGAGAGCAATCCTCCCACTCGGGGGCTTAGCTGCAGTCCAGTACTCGCCTAAGTTCCCTCACTTGAGGACTTAGCTATAGTCAGACACTCGCCTAAGTTTGAAAAAATTCTACCGAGTGGAGAGCAACCCTCCCACTCGGGGGCTTAGCTGCAGTCCAGTACTCGCCTAAGTTCCCTCACTTGAGGACTTAGCTGCAGTCAGGCACTTGCCTAAGTTTGAAAAAATCCTACCGAGTGGAGAGCAGTCCTCCCACTCGGGGGCTTAGCTGCAGTCCAGTACTCGCCTAAGTTCCCTCACTTGAGGACTTAGCTGTAGTCAGGCACTCGCCTAAGTTTGAAAAAATCCTACCGAGTGGAGAGCACTCCTCCCACTTAGGGCTTAGCTGCAGTCCAGTACTCGCCTAAATTCTCTCACTTGAGGACTTAGCTGCAGTCAAGCACTCGCCTAAGTTTGAAAAAATCCTACCGAGTGGAGAGCAGTCCTCCCACTCGGGGGCTTAGCTGCAGTCCAGTACTCGCCTAAGTTCTCTCACTTGAGGACTTAGCTGCAGTTAGGCACTCACCTAAGTTTGAAAAAATCCTACCGAGTGGAGAGAGATCCTCTCACTCGGGGGCTTAGCTGCAGTCCAGTACTCGCCTAAGTTCTCCCAAACACATCTCAATCCTCAAGGACGACGAGGGGCAGGTCGACTGCCACCTTCTCCTGGAGAGCTTCGCCACAAATACAATGCGCGATTCATCCCGCTCTACAGTAACGAAGTACGGGTCGACTGCCACCTTCTCCTGGAGAGCTTCACCACAAATACAATGTGCGCCTCTGTCCCACTCTGCAGTAACAGGGTATGGGTCAACCGCCACCCGCCCCTGGGGAGCTTTGCCACAAATACAATGTGCGCTCCGTCTCACTCTGCAGTAACAGGGTGTGGGTCGACCGCCGCCCGCCCCTGGGGAGCTTCGCCACAAATACAAGACATGGGTCGACTGCTTCCCCCTCCTTCGGAGCTACGCTGCGAATACAGAAAGTTGTCTCGAATAAAGATTGGGTTCACTCGGCAGGAGATTCATAAAGATATTCAACGGTAAACCAAGTTCAGATAAAATTCTAAAGGTTCTGGATCACAGATCGCGGTACTCGGGCATGCAGCCCGAAAAAGTTTAATGGTTACAAAAACCACTCGGCATTCCGAGGCAAATTTAAGGTAGGACACAAGAGTTTGTTCACTCCGCGGGAGGAGGGCTGGCAGGCTCAATGAACTCGTCCAGGTCGACGCCATCGACAATCCGAGTGGCGGCAGCTATGAAGGTCTCCATAAAAGTTCGGAAGTCGTGCTTCTGGGTGTTTGTGACCTTGATTGCGGCCATCTTGTCTTGTCGCACCTCCTTGCAGTGGACATGAACCAAGGACAGAGCCACATCAGCGCCACAACGAGCAGAAGACTTCTTCCACTCCTGCACTCGGTCAGGGATTCCGTTAAGTCGAGCCATCAGAGACTCAAGATCATTTTGGAGCGTAGCCTCTGGCCAGAGTGCCGGGTCGATCCGTGACATGGCGACCTTCAGTCGAGCCAAGTAGTCCACGGCACCGTCGATGCGAGATTCCAGTCGGAGCAGATTCATGGCAGTTTCATCTTTCATTGGAGAGTTGATTGGATCCAAACCTGGTTCGATCCTCCCAGTCTCTTCTTCAAAGTTCTGGCAAAACTCTGCATTCACGATCCAAGGATAAGTCAATCTTCATACACTGAGTCAACACAAAAAAATCAGTCGGAACTAAATGTGCACCTTCAAGCTTGATATACAACTTCTTGGCAAGGCTCCTCAGGTAGCTCTCCAGATCGTCCCTCCTGCGAGCGATGCCTTCCATCTTTTTGCTCAGGTTAAGGTTTTCCTTCTTCCAGCGTGCGCACTCCCTGTTGGCTTCATTCAGAGCAGTCTTCAGCCTGGTATTCTCTTCTTCCAACTGGCCGACTGAAGCCAGCTTCTGTCCGGCCAGAGCGGTCCTGTCGTCAGCCTCCTTCTGGGCAGCAGCCAAATCCTGATCTTTTTTTGCCAAAGCTTCCCTTAGTTTTTCTGCAAAGAAATGGTGATTGATTCAAAAATAGTAGAAGGATGCTCGAGCTGAAAACTGACCAGTCGACAAACTTGTCTTACCAGCGGCGCCGTCTCTGACTGTCTGCAGTTCTGTCCTGGCCAGCTCCAAGTCAAGTTTCAGTTGAATCTGCTGCCTCTCCAAATCAGTGAAGCGAGCTCCAAGATCACAAGATTTCTGAAATCAAAGGGGAAAAATTATTCCATAGCAAAAACGACAAATACTAAGACTATGGTCGACTGCCCGCAGTCCACCACAGTCTCGGGGACTACACCCAGTGGGTGCACTTTGCGTGCCCCCACCGGTTCTGATTCCACTCGACCGGCCCGCCGGAGTCGAGTTCAAAAAAAAAGAGACAAAGTAGAACTCAGACCACGGTCGACTGCCAGCAGTCGACTGCGGTCTCGGGGACTACACCCAGTGGGTGCACTTTGCGTGCCCCCACCGGTTCTGATCCCATTCGACCGGATCGAGCGGAAGAAACAAACTACCAGTTCGGTTTTACTCGACAAAATACAAAGACTACGGTCGACTGCCAGCAGTCCGCCATAGCCTCGAGGACTACACCCAGTGGGTGCACTCAGCGTGCCCCCACTAGTCCAAAAAATTCAATCGACACACCCAGTGGGTGTACAGATGAAAAGATTTTCGGAAAGAATATTCAGATAGCATATCCTAACAGAACAAGCGG
Source organism: Triticum aestivum (assembly GCF_018294505.1). Classification (NCBI taxonomy): domain Eukaryota; kingdom Viridiplantae; phylum Streptophyta; class Magnoliopsida; order Poales; family Poaceae; genus Triticum; species Triticum aestivum. The sequence goes on from NC_057809.1 coordinate 439,385,093, forward strand.
CGACCAACTAACCTGAACATTGCTCTGGAGAGCCGAGCTGGCATCATAGGCGGCTTGGCTGGCGTCCCGCACCGTCTTCATCTTCTCCATCATAATGCCCGCCTGGTGTATGGCTTCCCTAGCAGCATTCACCTCGTCCTCCAGGACATGATGGGTTGCAAAAAGTGAAGGCGGGTCGATAGGGGCCTGAGCAGTCGAAGAAGAAGGCAAGGCACTCGACAGGGGCTCCGTGAAGGTAACAGAACCCCGATTGACGTCACTAGTGTCCTGAACGACTGGTTCCGCCCTCGGTGTCGACTGTAGTGCCTCACTTACAGGAGCTCGCCTACTCTTCCTCGTCAAAGACCTCTCGGGCTCTTCATCATCATCAGGGAGGTCAATAATGTTGGGAGCTGTACAAAGTTCAAATTGCCAAAATCACGTCACCCAATGATGCACGATGCAGTTGAATCGACCAAAGAAAGATAGTATGGTAGAAATCATACCCGGATTAGAAGTGACCGCATCCTCCATCACCTCATCATCATCCCTGTAAGCTGAGGTCCCGGAAGTGGCAGCGCTAACAATTCCAAAGTTCGTCCAGTTAAAACAAGAAAAACAAACAGCGCGGAGCGTCGAGTGAATACAAGGAGAGACACTCACGCGGAGGCGACAGGGATATCGATCTTGATCTTTGGCAGCGCCTTCCGAGTCTTCGGCTCTGCAACTTTGGGGTGCTTTGGCGCCTTCTCAGTCGGGGTTGGTGAAGAGACCCGAGGACGCTTCGAAGACTGACCAGCCTGAGCAGTTGCCTTGTCGCGGGCACTCGGCCGTTCTTGGTCAAGCTTGGATCGTCTCTCTATGCGAGGAGGCGACTCGACTTCTTCCCCATCACTTGAGTCGTCACTTCCACCATCCCCTTCACCATCGGAAGTCCACTCGCCACTTTCGCCACCACTCGCCTCGCCTTCCAGAGCTTGCTCTTGCTCCCGTTGGGCATCGAATACATTTCAATAATGGACTGAAAGAAAGCAGGGAGAACAAAGTCAGTCGACGCAATACAGACAGTTGCGCGAGTGAATTCAGATTACAAGCAAAAACTCAGAATCAGACCTGCTCTGGTGCACGCGACTGGTCGAATGGGGGAACTCTCCTGGCTCCTCTGGGATTGTCCTTGTTCCCGGTAATGCTCGACAGCCACTTCTCCAGCGTGTCGTCATCGACCTCCTCCGGGTGGATCCGAGTGGAGTCTTCTAGACCCGAATACATCCACATCGGGTGGTCTCGGGCTTGGAGAGGCTGGATGCGCCACTGAAGGAAGACCTCCAAGGGATCCATACCAGTGACCCCGTCACGAATGAGCTGGACCACTCGGTTGACCAACACCTTCACGTGCGCCTTCTCCTCCGGGAGCACCTTCAAAGGGGAGGGTTTTTCCACTCGGTCCATGGTAAAGGGAGGGAGGCCAGTCGATTGCCCTGGCGTCGACTGGTCTTTGCAGTAGAACCAGGTCGACTGCCATCCGCGAACTGAATCGGGAAGAATCATGGCCGGAAAGGAGCTTTTTCCCCTCGTCTGGATGCCAAGACCCCCACACATCTGGATCACTTGGGTCCTCTCGTCACTCGGATTAGCCTTTTTCACTGTCTGGGAGCGACAAGTGAAAATATGCTTGAAAAGACCCCAGTGAGGTCGACAACCCAAGAAGTTCTCACACAAGGAAATGAACGCGGCAAGATAAACGATTGAGTTGGGGGTAAAATGGTGGAGTTGAGCCCCAAAGAAGTTCAGAAACCCTCGGAAGAAAGGATGAGGAGGCAAGGAAAACCCACGGTCGACGTGGGTGGCAAGAAGAACGCGCTCACCCTCCCGGGGTTGCGGCTCGATTCCTTCCCCGGAAGCCGCGCCGAGTCGTAGGGGATCAGCCCTCCCTCGGCCAGGTCGTCGAGGTCTTCTTGGGAGATCCTCGAGTGGATCCAGTCGCCCTGGATCCAACCCCTCGGCAGGCCAGTCCACGAGGAAGATCCGCCCCGGCTCGTCGCCTTCCCCTTTGACCTCGCCGTCGCCTTCTTTGCCCGCTCCAGAGCCGCTGTCTTCTCCTTCACCATTGTCACCGACGAGTCGCGTGTGGCGCGGTGGCACTGGAGCGAGAGCGAGCGCAGAGGAGAGGCGTGAGGAGGAGAAGAGATAATGGGGCGCACTGTTCGGGAGACTCCGGTCCAACGCCTTATATGAGGCCCTTCCGAGTGGCTGACAGGTAGGCCCAGATGGCTCTGTCAAATCCCGTAACGACCGCACGAGCGATACGTGGCGAAAAAGGTGGCGCGGGGATCGTGGCGGCTCCGCTCTATCTCGTCCGATTACTGCGGCCTCCCCCGCCCCGCGCGCTTCCCAAAATTCGGATCCCACTGAATCCGCGGGTAGCAAATAACTTGTCAGACCAAAGATCTCCTCCGCACCGTCACTCGGAGCCTTACAAGTAAAGAAACTCACTCGACGAAGAATTAAGAATGGATCAAGGCGCCTGAAAAGGAAGTTGCTGCCATCACTCGGGTCCATTGATCCAGAGCAAGATATGCTCACGGCATGAAAAACAAGTCGAAGAGGTCCTCAACTCCTTCCCCACTCAAACCTCGATCCATTCGGGGGCTAATGATGAAGCTATGTACCTAGGGTAGGGTCATGGACCTGTCCTAACTGCCCTACCCAAGGACATCTTTAGAAGAAATCACCTTTCAATTGACTTGAAGGTGTTCCACTTGACAGACTCGAAGTCACTCGACCAAGAAGCGATCACTCGACCAAGATCCAACCACTCGACGACCGAGAGACCTAAAGTCAGCCTGCACGCTAACGGTCGGTCATTAAATAGCTTTTATGGTCATCATAGCACTTTATTACTAGCGTTACCAGTAACACCCTGCCTTAATGTACATTGAACCCTTCGTAACGTGGGCTGGCCGGGGTCCTGGTGCACTCTATATAAGCCACCCCCTCCTCTGAGACAAGGGTTTGCACCTCTGTAACTCATACTCACATAATCCAGTCGACCGCCTCCGGGCTCCGAGACGTAGGGCTTTTACTTCTTCCGAGAATGGCCCGAACTCGTAAACCTTGCGTCCTTACAACTTCTCCATAGCTAAGATCTTGCCTCTCCATACTTACCCCCCTACATTACTGTCAGACTTAGAACCACGACAAGGAGCACATGTGCAATGGCCAAGGCCGAATCGGTGAGACCAATTTCTACAGTTCGGTCGGTCCGAGATAAGTTCTGCGGAGAGCTAACTAGACCTAAGGAAGTTTTAGCTGGATGAATGAATCTCAATCCTGGCAAGAAACATGGCAAAGCAATGTGCTACGAATCGGAGTTAAGGAATAGCACAAAGATCAAGTTCATACCCTACTCCAGCGGTGAACTTGCTACGGCGGCAACGGCGGGGCAGATTGCCGTTGACGGCGGCGGAGACCAGCGGCGGGAGGTCGCTGACAGAGAGAGGATGATCCGGAGACCCGAGGACACAGAGTAGGTTATGCGTGGGCGAAGGGTTTTGGAAAAATTTCCAAAATTTGGCCCGTCAGTATATATAACTTGACCCTGTCGGTGTGACCGAGTGGAACAACTCGGTGGCACCGAGATGCAAAACTGTGAGCAGTTACTGCAACTCGGTGTGACCGAAAAGTTCTAATTGGTTGCACCGAGATTGAAAACCTAGATCAACTAAGTGATCTTGGTAGGACCGAAAAGGATGAATCGGTCAGCCCGAAATGAACAAAGAGGTTTTGGAAGTTTAAGTCTATGACGAATCGAGAACTCTGAGTGCTCCTCACACAGAGTGGTTTGAATCTGAGTTGGTCAAACTTTGTGATGTAGCATGAATAGAGTTTGAGATGAGAAAAGCATAGATAGCTAGAGGAAGTCCCTAGGCATTCTTGTCCATCCATTTGGCAAAAGAGAAAAAGGCCAAACAATCAAAGCAACAAATGGATGTCCTCGAATCAGTAAAATATGCAACCAACATGCTCACAGAATAAGATGGCAAAAGAAATATGTGACAAAGCATGCACAAACACTCTAGCATCTATCAAGCAATTGGCGATGACTAGGTCATCTATATATATATGAGTATATTGACTTAGGAGTCAAATGAGAACATTTTATCATAGGTCATACTCATCGTTTAAGAACAAGTGGGGTTACCACTTTTACATAGAGCATTATTGTACTCACACCATTAGAGTTGCTTTAACTCAATTGATTAGAGTAAAGCTCCCCTAGATGTGATATCCCCCCCTAAGAGGGATCAACTAACCTTGGATTTTGTCGATGATGACTTCATGTAGGTGTTGAAGATGTGGATTCTCAATGTTGATGTAGATCATTCGGAGCAATCCTTTGGAGTGAGTTGCACTTTCAATACCTACACGGGTTAGTCCCACAAGGAACAAACAAGGATATCCATAGACATAGAGTGATGTGTACACAAGATGATGTCCATGGAAGCATTAGGTTACCTTGTTCCTTGTCTTACCAACAAGAGGGTTTGTGACTCCTTGAACTAGTGCAAGATATGAAGGTTGTTTGCACTTGTCCTTGCCAAAATGATAAGAGTGAAGTAGGTTGGCGGAGTCCCCCTCAAGAACTCTCTAGTTCTTGTTCTTCGGGATCCACACCATCTTGATGGGAATCCTTGGGGTTGTAGTCGTACTTGAAGTAGAACTTGATGTAGTCTTGGGAATCCATTTGACCAAGGCTTTGGGTGCTTCCTCGGACACATCAATATCCTCTTGAAGCTTGTCCTTGCCTTTTTGCTTGTGGTCTTGTGGTGGAAGATCATCTTGAGATTGTGTTCCTTCGAAAGAAGTAGGATCATACTTCTCTTGTTGAGGAACAAACTTCATCTTGGGGTATTGATCTTCTTCCCACTCAACTCGATTGGCATTGAACTTTCGTTCAAAACCAACACCTTGGTTCTTTCGGTGTCTTCCTAGCTTGCGTACAATTTCCTCAAATTGCTTACTTCCGGCAAGGCTCTTGTAAACACCTTTCTCTATAATTCCCTTCAATAAGCTATTTTCTTGCTTAAGTGTAACTTGTCTAAGAGAATCATTAGTGGAATCAAGAGAGCTACTAGAAGCAACAACATTGGATTTAGCATGATTGTTGTCACTACTAGATGAAGAATCTTTCTTGTTCTTGTTACTAGATTTAACTTGTGGCATGTAAGTAGACAAGAGTAAATGCTTGTCAATGTAAGAAGAACTTTTCTTGCGAAGATCATCATTGTTTGCCTTTAAAAACTCATGTTCTTTCTCAAGGTTGATCTTTTCAAAGCGTAGCTTATCATGAGTCTTTAAAAGTTCTCGATGATCTTCCAAGGTAGTTTCATGAGCTAACTTAAGAGTGTTTAGTTCTTTACTTAGACGCTCAATCTCCTTCTTATCATCGTCATTTGTTTTATCTTGATTATCATGATTAATAGCAAGCTCATCATAGTTTTCATAACTAGAGTTGTCAACAAGTAAATCATCATCTCCTAGAAAATCATCTTCATCACTACTCGGGGTGTGTTACCTTTGGACCTTTAGCCATGAAGCATCTCCCAATTCCTTCATTTGGCGAATCAAATATGTCGTAGGAGTTGGTTGTCACAAGTGCTAGTCCGACAACACCCTCATCTTGAGTATATTCGGAGTCAGAGTGATAACTTCTTTCGGAGTGATTGTCGGAGTCAGAACCGGATACCCATTCACCAACATGAGCTTGATGTCTTCTTTTTGTGTAGCTCCTTGATGACTTGTCCTTCCTTTCTGAGTCCTTGCTTCTCTGAGAGGGTCTTCGTTCATAACGATCATCTCTACTCCTTCTCTCTCTTGATGGTGATTCTTCTCTTCTACTCCTTCTTTTGGCAGAATCTTCTCTTCTTTTGTAGGGGGCCATACATTCATTGGAGTAGTGTCCGGGTCTTCCACAATTGTAGCAATTACGCTCACGACTAGAAGATCTTTTGTCATTGTAGGACCTTGACTTGGAACTTCTTTCCTTGCTTCTACTCTTGTAGAACTTGTTGAAGTTCTTCACCATTAGACTCAATTCTTCATTGAAGGTTTGATTCTCACTTGATGATGTGGGAGCATCACACGAGGCTTTGTAAGCACTACTTGACTTGTTGTGAAGCTCTTCCTTATCCTTGAGTGACATCTCATGAGCAACAATTCTTCCAATAACTTCCGTTGGCTTGAGATCTTTGTAATTGGGCATCATCTGGATCAATGTGCACATGGTATCATATTTTCCATCCAAGGCTCTTAGGATCTTCTTGATGATGAATCTATCGGTCATCTCTTCACTTCCTAAGCCGGCAATCTCATTTGTGATGAGAGCAAGCCTAGAGTACATTTCAGCGATGCCTTCACCATCCTTCATTTTGAACTTGTCAAGCTGACTTTGAAGCACATCCAATTTGGATTCCTTGACAGATTCGGTACCTTCGTGCATATCAATCAAAGTATCCCAAATTTCCTTTGCATTCTCAAGATGGCTTATTTTGTTGAATTCTTCGGGGCATAATCCGTTGAAGAGAATATCACAAGATTGAGCATTGTATTGTAGCATCTTCAATTCTTCCGCGGTAGCTTCACGGTTTGGTTCTCTCCCATCGAAGAATTCACCCTGCAAGCCAATACACACAATAGCCCAAATGGCGGGGTTATGTCCAAGAATATGTATTTCCATCTTATGCTTCCGACTAGCAAAATTTGTACCATCAAAGTAAGGACCTCTACGGTGGTAATTTCCCTCGCTAGACGCCATACTCTCCTAGGTTGTGAAACCAAGGCTATGACCACCAAAATCTATGGAAATCAAAGCAAACGTAGACCAAAGCTCTGATACCACTTGTAGGATCGAAAGTATGTCTAGTGGGGTGATTAGACTACTTGACCAAATAAAATCTAGCCTTTCGCAATTCTAGTTCTAGGCAGGTTTTAGCAACTTAGCACAAGTCAAGCAATCAACCTACACATGCAATTCTAAGAGTATAGCAGCGGAAAGTAAAACAATTGCATATGAAGGTAAAGGGAGGAGTTTGGAGTGCGCAAACGCAATTGGAGACACGGAGATTTTTGGCGTGGTTCCGCTAGGTGGTGCTATCGTACATCCACGTTGATGGAGACTTCAACCCACGAAGGGTAACGGTTGCGTGAGTCCACGGAGGGCTCCACCCACGAAGGGTCCACGAAGAAGCAACCTTGTCTATCCCACCATGACCGTCGCCCACGAAGGACTTGCCTCACTCAGGTAGATCTTCACTAAGTAGGCGATCTCCTTACCCTTACAAACTCCTTGGTTCAACTCCACAATCTTGACGGAGGCTCCCAAGTGACACCTAACCAATCTAGGAGACACCACTCTCCAAGAGGTAATAAATGGTGTATTGATGATGAACTCCTTGCTATTGTGCTTCAAATGATAGTCTCCCCAACACTCAACTCTCTCTCACAGGATTTGGATTTGGTAGAAAGAAGATTTGAGTGGAAAGCAACTCGGGGAAGGCTAGAGATCAAGATTTATGTTGTTGGAATGGAATATCTTGACCTCAACACAAGTGTAGGGGTTCTCTCTCAGAAAATGTATGTTAGAAGTGTAGGCATGTTATGATGGCTCTCTCCATGAATGAAGAGTGGGTGGAGGGGTATAAATAGCCTCCACACAAAATCTAACCGTTACACACAAATCACCAAACTCGGTGGGACCGAATCATGAAACTCGGTCAGATCGATTTAGTTCAAAATGTGAACGTTAGGATTCTCGGTGGGACCGGCATGTCAACTCGGTGGGACCGATTTTGTTTGGGTTAGGGCATAACATAATCTCGGTGAGACTGATTAAACAAACTTGGTGAGACCGATTTTGGTAATGGACTAACAGAGAGTTGGTCAGGCAATCTCGATGGGACCGATTCGCTCATCTCGGTTGGACCAAAACGTTACGAAAGGGAAACAGAGAGTTTGCATTGCAATCCCGGTGGGACCGATCGCTCATCTCGGTTTGACCGAAACAGTACGAAGGGAAACAGAGAGATTACAATCCCATCTCGGTGAGACCGAGATCCCTATTGGTGAGACCGAAAAGACTAGGGTTTCTGGCAGTGGCTATGTCAACTGAACTTGGTGGCGCAGGATAGAAAGTTTCGGTGGGGCCGAGTTTGACTTTTGCTTTGGGACATATGTGGATGTGAGAAAATAGTTGAAGGCTTTTGGAGCATATCACTAAGCACTTTGAGCAAGCAAGCCATTAGGCAACACCTCATCCCCTCTTAATAGTATTGGCTTTTCTTATGGACTCAATGTGATCTTGGATCACTTAAAATGAAAAGATGTAGAGTCCCGAGCCTTGATCTTGAGCCAATCCTTTGTCCTTAGAATTTTGAGGGATCCACTTTTCTCATCCATGCCATGCCAATCATTGAGCTTTCCTTAAATGTCTATCTTTAAGTAGCATTAGCTCAATGAGTTATATGTTGTTAGGAATTACCAAAACCACCCAGGGATAGTTGCACTTTCACCTTGTGTTGTGTTACCCATAGGAAGAGGTGCTGAAGCATTACTCACATGTGACCCACCATGACCCATCAGAGGAGGCTGTTCAGCACGACCCATGGGAGGAGGCGCTGTAGCATGAGCAGCACGACCCATGGGAGGACATTGTGAACCACGACCACCACGTTCCATGGGTGGAGGTGGTCCACCATGGCCCATGGGACTAGGCGGTGGAGCACGTCCAGTAGGGGTAGTTGTTGGAGTAGGCCCTGTAGATGTAGGCGACACGAGAGGATCTTGGTTGTTATCACCAGCGGACGGACCTGCCTCTCTTGCAGCCCTTTTTTCCTTCTAGACTTGTTCAGCTGCACAATCTCTGTCCGCGCTACATGCATGTGTTTATCAACAATGCCTTTTGCTGCATCATAACCACAAGCAAACTTTGCTAGTTTTTAGAAATATGAGGTCATGTTAGCATGCCTAATTTCCTTTAGAGAGGCAGGAGGTATTACATCGGGCTGCCGGCTAGCGGCACTTGGCACGCTTGGGACAGCAATTGGCGTCCAACGCTTCAACATGTACTGCTCCGGGATGACATCAAGCCCAATATGTATGAACACTTTCAGTATGTGGCAACAAAGGATGCCATCCCTCTCCATTTTGGTACACTCACACGAATATTGTCCCTCGGGTATTTTTGCCAACACCAAGTAGTTCCTGGAACCATACTTCACAACCCAGTCTGTATTTGGTCTCAGCTCAAATGTTTCCACACCAATTTGGAATGCATTGTAGCATCCAATCATCGAAAACTCATCACGGAACTTGCAGTAAAGATCTCTAGTATATGTCTTGTATGCTTGCTTCTCTATTGGGAATTGTGACCACATGTCAAGACCCAGATGTTCTGTCCTGTAGTCATTGCACCCTTCCTTGACGAGGATGTGCATCTGTATTTTGTGGTATTGCTTCACAAAGTTCAGAATTGACTTGTGAGGATTGACATACCGCTTCAAGACTGCATTGAACCCCTCACTTCGTTGTGTAGACTGCAAGAACGGGAAAAATCTATGCTTGAAGTAACATGGCACCCAAGTGTTCCTATATTCGTATAGCTTCTCAAAATGGGTGTGTGTAATTGCCTCATATTTCATCATCAACATAGCCCAATTCTGTTAAAACTCATCTTTTGTGAAACTGAAATCAACACAAAGGTTGAAATCTTCAAACAATCCCGGGTTCCAGCCTAGCAACCATCCAACTTTCTCTTGAGCTTTTTTCATGATGTGCCACGGACAACATCGGTGTACACTTGTGGGAAATATGTTCTTTATGGACTCTTTCATTGCCACATCCTTGTCAGTAATGATGTTATCGGGTGCCCTTCCATTCATAGCCTCTAGGAAAGCTCCAAAAACCCAATCAAAACTGGTCTCCATTTCTTGCCTCACAAACGCGCAGCCCAACATGAAAGATTGCCCATGACGGTTGATTCCAATGAACAAAGCAAAAGGCATGGTGTACATATTGGTCATGTAGGTTGTATCAAAGGAGACACAATCATGATATGCCTCCATATAAGCTTTCCATGCCAAGCCATCCACCCAAAAAATGTTTTCTGCCCTCCCTTCGAGATCATATTTTATCTTATAAAAAAAATCTGGATCATCTTTTTGCAACTCTCTAAAATGTTCAGTTGTCTCAATAATGTCTCCCTCTTTTGTTGAGTCCTTGGAGAACCCAGCGCATAGGTTTGTTATTGCTTTAGGTCCATATGGTACATTTAGCTTCGAGCCATAAAACTCTAACATGATAGTCATCATACGGCCTACAGGGAAACAAAGTTGATGTTAGGTACTTGCACACTTGACAAATAATAGTTGCATACTAAAGAACAATAGTTGCACAACTGTTGACATGTGGTTGCCATAGAACTTAATTTTCATTGTTTCCTCCCTTTTTTATTGCATGATGCAAAACAATTTAGAAATTTTTGTCTACCATCAGTTGCAGAGATATGAACACTAGTTGCAGGAAATAAGGTCCAATTGCATCGATAAGGAACACTAGTTTGCAGAACAAATATTATGGAGTTGCCATCAAAACTATGACCATTTTGTAAATCTATACATTATTCAATCAACAAGTAGTTTCAACTTGTTTGTTTTGTTTGTGGTAGTGCTTTTTTCAGAAATACTCAATCCTGGTTGCACAACACAGTGTATGTAACTACACAGCCCTCTACTGCTAGTTGCACACTTGACATATCAGTATTAAACAAAAATGTAGTCCGAAGTTTGGAGTTTTTGGGAGGTGAATGAGAACACACCTGAAGTCAGGTTGCAGTTGTAGAGTATCTCTAGGAACTTCTTTTCCTCCGGCGGTATACCCATGTGAGACCGCAAGTATTTGGACAATGAAGGCTTGGCGACCAAAGGAGATTACGGACAAAGTGGGTTACTTCCCACCGCCCATCCTTCAATTTAACCAGCATTTTTGCCTTACATTGCGTTTGCTTTATCCTTTCTCTCTTGCGCTTCTTCTTATTCTTCTTTTTTCCACTATCCTCTCCATCGAATATTGGCACTTCTTACTTTTCTTCTTCTTCACACAAAGGTTTGGGGACTAGTATAGGATCTAGCACAGGTGGCAATTCAGCTCCCGTATCATCCTCTTTTGGCTTCCTAAACTTGTTACATGCAAATTGTTGTTTCTCCAATATGTTGGTATAAGAATTCCTTCTTGAAGTGTTCATCTTAATAGAGAAACCCATCCTTAGGGCATAATCATTGTAGTGATCCTTAGCACATTGCAGAGTATCAAATCTCATCCTAACAAATGGCTCCATTGGCCGAGAACCAGCCTCATCTTCATCCATAGGATTTCGATCAACTCCAACTGCCCCTGCCCTTAGTTCTGTTTCAGTAGGTCCTGCAACTATGGTGTTTGTTTCCTCAAGTGTATAGCTTTCTGATTGCATGTTGACATCAACATCATTCATCAAGCCATGATCTTGATTTGGCTATGTGAAAACCCCTGAATGTACAAACTTGACATCATCATTTGGCAACTCATTGAGATTGGGAGGCAACACATTGAGGTCTATCATCCTCATTGTTGAGGAAATCGTTAACTGGTAGCTGCTCGGTCGGCTGGTGAGTAGGGGATTAATAGGCTAATCGGCAAGTTAATCGGCCATTTAATCAATTAACCGGACGATTTATCGGGTAATCGGCTACTCGGGGACCCTATGAGTAGGGATTAATCGGCAAGTTAACTGGTTAATCAAATGAATTCTTGAACAGGGATCATCCTTAAAAGCCGCTTCAACCTGCATTTTGTTTCAAAACAAAAAGTCATTAACAAGCTGTATTGGGGCATATGTGCTAGCAATTTGAAGTCATGAATTTAACACCGTTACAATCATTTTTATTGTTTCGAAAACTGCAAGTAGTCAGTTTTTACATAGCTTTTTTTCTCCAAATACAGCTTTTTATTCATAGTAGTTGCACAAAGGCAGCACAACATTTTTGCACAAAAGTGTCATAGAATTTGCACAATTTTTTCATACCAGTTGGTCAAATTGTGAGCATTTCCAGTCACACAAACACATTTTTTGACAATTTTTAATGATACAAGCTGGATAAAAATGTAGCATGCCAGTTGCACACAAGTACTATCAAAGTTGGAACAATCATCATTCTAGCTAACCATCTTTTTTTGTTTATTGTATCTACAATGTGCAGTTCTGACAAGAAAAAGAGGGCATGATTTTTCTACAGTTCAATGCAAGTGGCTTAGTAAAAGAACTTAGTAAGTTTTTCTCCAGATACAGTTTTTTGATAGTAGTTGCACAAAGGCAGCACAACATCTGCACAAAAGTGTCATAGAATTGCACAAATATTTTCATACCAGTTGGTCAAATTATGAGCATTTCCAGATACAACTTTTTTGATAGTAGTTGCACAAATGCAGCACAACGTTTGCACATAAGTGCCATAGAATTGCACAAATATAATTGTGAGCATTTCCAGTCACACAAACACATTTTTTGACATTTTTTAATGATACAAGCTGGATAAAAATGTAGCATACCAGTTGCACACAAGTAGTATCAAAGTTGGAACAAGCATCATTCTAGTTGGACAATATAAGAACATGTTTCAGGCAGTAGCTACATTTTTAATGACAATTTTTGTATCTACAATGTGCAGGTCTGACATGAAAGGGAGGGAATGATTTACTGCAGATCAATGCAAGTGAACATATCAAGCAAGGTATGCTACAACAACTTAAAATATAGAAGGAATTTCAGATTTGAACTATATTTGTCTATAGCTATATTTAGTTAGATTTGCATAGCTAGAACAACAGTTTGATGGCAGTGTTTCAGATTTGTGATGGCAGCGTGTGAAACCTATTTCCTAAAACCTATATTTGCAGACTGTTTTTATTAGAACATCGTATATTGCTCTTCATCGTATATTAGTTTGTTTTCCATAAGATCTTTCAAGTTCCTGCCAAGGTTGCACAATTATGTGTCTTTTTTATTTTTCCAGTTGCACGGTTTGTGCTTATAGTTGGATGCTACAACCGAGTTAGTTGCACAAAATAGTTTCAGAGTTGCATAATCTGCTGAGTTGGCACACAACACTCCTTCAGTTGCCTACTTTATTTGGCTTAGTTGCACGAAAGTAACCTACTGGTTGCACAGTTTTTCTGCCAAGATATTTTTTTCAGTTGCACAGTTTGTGCTTATAGTTGGATGCCACAACTGGGTTAGTTGCACAGAATAACATTATAGTTGCACAATCTACTGAGTTGGCACACAACACTCCTTCAGTTGACTACTTCATTTGGTTTAGTTGCACGAAAGCAACCTACTGGGTGCAAAATTTTTCTGCAAACACACTATGCAGATTCCTTTGTTTTTTGACAATCAAAATACATGAGTCAGAGGCACATGCAAGGAAATTATTACAAGGGCAAGTATGCAAGAGAGGAGCAGGGAAGAAGATGGGCAAGTCTTCTCACCTGTGGATCTATAGGTAGGGTATTTTTCCGCCCTCCTCCCTTTGATCTGCTTCTTTATGGGGTCTTCTTTCTCATTTCTAAGCCCTCTTCTCTTCTCTTTATTTGTTTGTGGGAGCCGCCTGATGACCCACAAGTGTAGGGGATCTATCGTAGCCTTTTCAATAAGTAAGAGTGTCGAACCCAACAAGGAGCAGAAGGAAATGATAAGCGGTTTTCAGCAAGGTATTCTCTGCAAGCACTGAAATTATTGGTAATATATAGTTTTGTGATAAGGTAATTTGTAACGGGTAACAAGTAATAAAAGTAAATAAGGTGCAGCAATATGGCCCAATCCTTTTTGTAGCAAAGGACAAGCCCGGACAAACTCTTATATAAAGGAAAGCGCTCCCGAGGACACATGGGAATTATCGTCAAGCTAGTTTTCATCGCGTTCATATGATTCGCGTTCGGTACTTTGATAATTTGATATGTGGGTGGACTGGTGCTTGGGTACTGTCCTTACTTGGACAAGCATCCCACTTATGATTAACCCCTATTGCAATCATCCGCAACTACAACAGAAGTACTAAGGTAAACCTAACCATAGCATGAAACATATGGATCCAAAGCAGCCCCTTACGAAGCAACGCATAAACTAGGGTTTAATCTTCTGCCACTCTAGCAACCCATCATCTACTTATTACTTCCCAATGCCTTCCTCTAGGCCCAAATAATCGTGAAGTGTCATGTAGTTGACGTTCACATGACACCACTAGAGGAAAGACAACATACATCTCATCAAAATATTGAACGAATACCAAATTCACATGACTACTTATAGCAAGACTTCTCCCATGTCCTCAGGAACAAACGTAACTACTCACAAATCATATTCATGTTCATAATTAGAGGGGTATTAATATGCATAATGGATCTGAACATATGATCTTCCACCAAGTAAACCAACTAGCATCAACTACAAGGAGTAATCAACACTACTAGCAACCCACAGGTACCAATCTGAGGTTTGGATACAAAGATTGGATACAAGAGATGAACTAGGGTTTGAGATGAGATGGTGCTGGTGAAGATGTTGATGGAGATTGACCCCCTCCTGACGAGAGGATCGTTGGTGATGATTTCCCCCTCCCGGAGGGAAGTTTCCCCGGCAGAACAGCTCCGTCGGAGCCCTAGATTGGTTCCGCTAAGGTTCCGCCTCGTGGCGGTGGAGTTTCGTCCCGTGAGCATGCTTGCGATTTTTTCCTCGACGAAAGACTCAATATAGCCAAAGATGGGCATCAGAGGGCCACCAGGGGGCCGACAAGGCAGGGGGGCGCACCCAGGGGGGTAGGGCGCGCCCCCACCCTCGTGGACGGTGGGTGGCCCCCTCTGGTACTTCTTTCGCCCAATACTTTTTATATATTCTGAAAATAATTCCCGTGGAGTTTCAGGACTTTTGGAGATGTGCAGAATAGGTCTCTAATATTTGCTCCTTTTCCAGCCCAGAATTCCAGCTGCCGGCATTCCCCCTCTTCATGTAAACCTTGTAAAATAAGAGAGAAAAGGCATAAGTATTGTGACATAATGTGTAATAACAGCCCATAATGCAATAAATACTGATATAAAAGCATGATGCAAAATGGACATATCAACTCCTCCAAGCTTAGACCTCGCTTGTCCTCAAGCGAAAGGCGAAATCGAAAAATATGTCCACATGTTTAGAGATAGAGGTGTCGATAAAATAAAATACAGACATGACGGCATCACGATCATTCTTAGAACAACAACATATATATATATATATTGTCATATGATCTCTTATGCTAAAGTAACAATTCATTCACATACTCAAGTATGAATCAGAAACTTCATTGAAAACTAACAAACTATAATCTCAGTCACTGAAGCAATTGCAATTTATCATAACATAGGAAAGAGTCAATATAAGAGCTTCTCAGCAAGTCCACATACTCAACCATCATTTAGTCTTTCACAATTGCTAACACTCACGCGATATTTATGGTTGTGAAGTTTTAATCGGACACAGAGAAAGATAGGGGCTTATAGTTTTGCCTCCCAACTTTTTACCTCAAGGGTAATGTCAACAATAATAATTCATGAAAACTCACATCGAATTAGCTATATATACCTGGATCTTTCCAACACATTGTGCTTGCCAAAGGATAAAATGTAAAAAGGAAATGTGAAGATCGCCGTGACTCTTGCATGAAGTATAAGACAAGAATAAAAGATAGGCCCTTCGCAGAGGGAAGCAGAGGTTGCCATGTGCTTTTATGGTTGAATGCACAAAATCTTAATGCAAAAGAACGTCACTTTATATTGGCACTTGTGATATGGACATTTATTATGCAGTCTGTCGCTTTTATTTCTTCCACATCACAAGATCGTATATAGCTTATTTTCTCCGCACTAATAAATCATACATATTTAGAGAGCAATTTTTATTGCTTGCAACGATGACAACTTACTTGAAGGATCTTACTCAATCCATAGGTAGATATGGTGGACTCTCATGGCAAAACTGGGTTTAAGGATATTTGGAAGCACAAGTAGTATCTCTACTTGGTGCAAAGAAATTGGCTAGCAAGAGAGGGAAAGGCAAGCTCAACATGTTGGATGATCCATGACAATATACTTTATCTCAGATGCAAGAAAACATAACCCATTACATTGTCTTCCTTGTCCAACATCAACTCTTTAGCATGTCATATTTTAATGAGTGCTCACAATCATAAAAGATGTCCAAGATAGTATATTTATATGTGAAAACCTCTCTTTATTTATTACTTCCTATTAATTGCAACGATGACCAAAACTATGTTTGTCAACTCTCAACAATTTTTATTCATCATACTCTTTATATGTGAAGCCACTACTCTCCATAAGATCCATATGATATCTTTGTTTCTTTTTATTTCTTCTCTTTTATTCTATTACCTCAAGATCATAGTAAGGTAATCAAGCCCTTGACTCAACACTAATCTTTATTATATATATAGCTCACGGACTCGATTACATAGAAGGATCATAAAGCAAAACTCAAGACTAGATCATACTAGAACTTTATTCTACTAGATCAAGATATTACCAAAAGGATCGAACTAAGAAAAACGGTGAAGATAAAAGTGTGATGGTGATACGATACCGGGGCACTCCCCCAAGCTTGGCAGTTGCCAAGGGGAGTGCCCATGCCCGATGCTTAGTTCTTCTTTGTTGGTGAAGAAGGTATTGGTGATGATGGATAGTCGCACATCGAGCATAGGAGATCCTCCAATTTGCGGATAATGCCCTTGAGTGCAATGATATGCTCCTTTAACAAAATATTTTCACTTGTGAGATACTTGTTTTGAATGCGAGCTAACTCAATCATCTTGAAAGCTTCAATCTCCATTGGGGTAAAGAGATTGTGGTGAGGTTGAAGGATGTCTTCTTGTGCTACTGCCGGAACTTGATCCCCCATGGCCTTCTTGATCCCATCATCCTTGTTGATCTCTCCGGGCTCTTCTCTCTTTAGCTCTATCTTCATTGGCCAAGCATCATTGCCCTCATTGTTGGAGGAGGAGGGAGATGACATGATGCCTGGCCTTGACAACCTTGGCAGAAAATAGCTCGAAACAAAAATATTAGATTTTTGCGCGATACGGTGGTCAAAACCTTCAGGAGATTATAGAATGAATTTTTACCGACCAAAATAAGTATCGTGCAAGAAAACGGAGTCCGGAGAGCACACGAGGTGCCCACGAGGCAGGGGTGCGCCCAGGGGGGTAGGGCGCGCCCTCCACCCTCATGGACGCCTCATGTCCTTCCCGGACTACTTATTTTCCTATTTTCTTAAATATTCCAAAACAGATAAAAATTGCCATTAGAACTGTTTTGGAGTCGGTTTACTTACTGTACCACGTACCTATTCCTTTTTGGAGTCTGAAACATTTTGGAAAGTGTCCCTTATGTATTCCTCCGGGGTTACGGTTTCAATAACATTAGTTTCAACATTTATGGGATTACCTGAGATATAATGTTTAATTCTTTGACCGTTCACCGCCCTCGGATTAGTGCCTTTGAAGTTGTTGATTTTTATGGCACCGGAATGATAAACCTCCTCGATGACGTAAGGACCTTCCCATTTTGAGAGGAGCTTGCCTGCAAAAAATCTTAAACGAGAGTTGTATAGCAATACATAATCACCTACATTAAACTCATGCTTTTGTATCCTTTTATCATGCCATCTTTTAACTTTTTCTTTAAACAGTTTGACATTCTCATAGGCCTGGGTTCTCCATTCATCAAGTGAGCTAATGTCAAAAAGCCTCTTCTCACCAGCAAGTTTGAAGTCATAGTTGAGCTCTTTAATTGCCCAATATGCCTTATGTTCTAGTTCAAGAGGTAAGTGACATGCGTTTCCATAAACCTTTTTATACGGAGACATACCCATAGGATTTTTATATGCAGTTCTATAAGCCCATAATGCATCATCAAGTTTCTTGGACCAATTCTTTCTAGATCTATTAACAGCCTTTTGCAAAATTAATTTAAGCTCTCTATTGCTCAGTTCCACTTGACCACTAGACTGTGGATGATATGGAGATGCAATTCTATGATTAACATCATACTTAGCAAGCATTTTACGAAAGGCACCATGAATAAAATGTGAACCACCATCAGTCATTAGATATCTAGGGACTCCAAACTTTGGAAAAATAGCTTCTTTAAGCATCTTAATAGAGGTGTTATGATCAGCACTACTAGTTGGAATAGCTTCTACCCACTTAGTAACGTAATCAACAACAACTAAAATATGTGTATACCCATTAGAGGAAGGAAACGGTCCCATATAATCAAAGCTCCAAACATCAAATGGTTCAATAACAAGTGAATAATTCATGGGCATTTCTTGGCATCTACAAATATTACCAATTCTTTGACATTCATCACAAGACAAGACAAACTTATGGGCATCCTTGAAGAGAGTAGGCCAATAAAAACCGGATTGCAATACCTTATGTGCAGTTCTATCTCCAGCGTGGTCTCCTCCATAAGCCTCGGAGTGACACTTGCGTAGGATCTGTTCCTGTTCATGCTCAGGTACACAACGTCTAATAACACCATCCATGTAACGCCCCATATGTAACTTGCCATATTTGTATTCCAACTCTTGCCATTTTCGGCACTAAGTTATGATATTTCCTCGTTGTTGGGTTTTGTCTCCGTGTTGCTTTTGTCTTTGTCATGCATCTCATATCATGTCATCATGTGCATCGCATTTCCATACGTGTTTGTCTCATGCGTCCGAGCATTTTCCCCGTTGTCCGTTTGCATTCTGGCGCTCCTACGTCCTCCGGTGTCCCCTTTTGCCTCTTTTTGTGCGCGGGTGTTAAACGTTCTCGGATTGGACCGAGACTTGCCAAGCGGCCTTGGTATACTACCGTTAGACCGCCTTTCAAGTTTCGTGCCATTTGGACTTCGTTTGATACTCCAACGGTTAACCGAGGAACCGTAAAGGCCTCGTGTGTGTTGCAGCCCAACACTTCTCCAAAGTGGCCCAAAACCCACCTAAACCCCCTCCATCCTCTCGGTCGTTCGATCACGATCGCGTGGCCGAAAACCGTGCTCAATTTGGAGCCTCCTAGCTCCTTCTATCTATAAATAGATGCACCCCCCCGAAATTTGCGGTGGAAACCCTAGACTAGCTCCTCCCGCCGCCACCGGATGCGTCCGCCGGCGCCGGACATGTCCGCCGCTGCCTCCCTCGCCCAATCCGCCGCCGCCACGTCAGCCTGCGCCTCCTCTCTCCTCTTGCGCCACCGCGGCCCGCCCGGCCCACGGCCGGCCCGCCCCGGGCCGTACCGGCCCCGAGCCGCCTCGCCCGCGCCCCGCTCGCCCCGCCGCAGTCTTCCTGCTCGCCTCCCGCCCGCGCCCCGCTCGCCAGCCTCCGCCGCCCCGCGCTCGCTGGCCGCGCCGCCCGGTCGCCGCCACCGCCACCGCCAAGTGACTCCGCCGCCCCGCTCGCCACCGGAGCCGCCGCCCGCCGTCGGATCTGATCGGGGGACGGCCGGATCCGCCCCTTCCGACCTTCCCCTTGCTGGAGCAAGTCTTCCCCTCGCTGGAGCAAGCCCTCCCCTCGCCGGAGTTTGACCTCGGTTCGTGCGCCTGCGAAGAACCCTAGATCCGAAGGGTAATAATTTCGCTAAGTCCCCCAGTTTTCAGTATTTTTGGGCATCTTCATCATGTCATATCTCATCACCCGTAGCTCCGTTTTGGGCGTGTAGCATATCAAATTGTTCGTATGGATGTGTACTTCATTTCATTCCTTTGCACCATGTTCATTGGAGTTCATCTTGATGCCATAAATGCTGTTGCAAGAGTGCTATGTAATGTTAGGTTCTGATTCTTAATAGATTATGGACATTTGTCATTTTTGCCATGTTTAATGTGTGCCTCTTATGAACTTGAGCCCTACATGTGTTTTGTTGTATGCCATGCCATCTTTACAGGGGTGTATGCCATATTTTTTTGTGATCAATGTGGTGACTAGCACAAGCATGCAAATTAGCTCTCGTGATGTTGCTGATTTCGGGGACTTAGAATTCTTCTAAGTCATTTCCCTGATGATATTTTTATGCCATGTATTCTTGTTGCTACAGAGTTATCCATGCCTCTTTTGAGCATGTTCAGTAAGGATGATTTTGAGATATTGTTATGATCTATCCATCCATGTCTTTGTTTGCAATTATGGAGTACCCTAGCATGACTCAATCTTGCTCCACTTTTGCTATAAAATGTTCCTGGCAGATTGTTTACATGTTAATCAATTTTGACGAGGTTGTTATAGTTTATCCATGCATGCTATGAGAGTGTTCTTGCCATGGTTAGCTTATTTATCATGTCTACTTGCTGGGTGTATGCTTAGCTTGTCATGAAATGCCTTGTAGTGAGTGCATCGAGCTCGTAAACATGCCTACACAACTCTGTTTTTACCATGTTCCAGTTTTCTGCAAAGTCTGAATCTGTTAACGAAACTTGCTATGTTTATATGGGTGCCATTGTATTTTCTGATCCCTTTTGGCTTATGGTCAGTAAGGGACTTTTGTTATATGCTTTGTGTAGTTTCATGTCATGCCTTGCTTTGCCATGATATGTTCCTGTAGCATGTTGTTATATTGCTCTAAACATTGCTTCCTGATGTTAAATCCTGGCATGTTATTTTCACAGTCTATGAACCTGATATCTTTTGCACTTTTGCCATGCTTGTTTGAACCTGCTATTGTGTGAATTAGCCGTAGCTCAGTGTTCATCGTTTGTCAAGCATCTTGAGTGGATCACTGCCATGTGCTTTGTTGTTATGTTAGAGTGCAGTAGCTTGTTGTTCTTGATGCATTTAGATGGCCTCGTGCTGTTAATCGCAGATCGGTGCCATACTTGTTTTGCTTGTCATTTGCAAACCGTGCATCCGATTCTGGTGATCTTTATATCGATTTCGACCGAAATCAACTCATCTTTCCAGCGACACTCTTGGTTTGCCAAGTTGAGGCCTGTTTCAATCTTTCCTTGCCGAAGCATGCATATGCATTGCATATCACATCCTGCATATCATGCCATGTTTTGCATCATGTTGCTTGCGCATTGTACCGTGGTTGATTGTGTCTCCCTTTGCTTGTGTTCTTTCTTTGGGTAGAGCCGGGAGACGAGTACGTGATCGAGGAACCCGCTGAGTACGTTTACGAGGATCAAGCTACGTCAACTCGGAGAACTTTGCAGGCAAGACGATCATACCCTCGAAATCACTTCTATCATTGCTTGCTAGGTGCTCGCTCTTTTGCTATGCCTATGCTATGATACCTACCACATGCTTTATCATGCCTCCCATATTGCCATGTCAAACCTCTAACCCACCTTGTCCTAGCAAACCGTTGTTTGGCTATGTTACCGCTTTGCCGAGCCCCTCTTATAGCATTGCTAGTTGCAGGTGAAGATTGGAGTTTGTTCCTTGTTGGAACCTATTTATTGTTGGGATATCACTATTATATCTTGTCTACTTTAATGCATCTATACACTTGGTAAAGGGTGGAAGGCTCGGCCTTATGCCTGGTGTTTTGTTCCAATCTTGCTGCCCTAGTTTCCGTCATACCGGTGTTATGTTCCTTGATTTTGTGTTCCTTACACGGTTGGGTTATAATGGGAACCCCTTGACAGTTCGCCTTGAATAAAACTACTCCAGCAAGGCCCAACCTTGGTTTTACCTTTTGCCACCTAGCCTTTTTCCCTTCGGTTTCGTGGACTCAAGGGTCATCTTTATTTTAACCAGTGCTTCTCTAAGTGTTGGTCCAAACTGGGCGATGCCCGGCGCCCCCTGGGCAACCAGGGTCTATGCCAACCCAACATCTTGCCCATCCGGTGTGCCCTGAGAACGGGATATGTGCAGCTCCTATCGGGATTTGTCGGCACATTCGGGTGGCTTTGCTGGTTTAGTTTTACCATTGTCGAGATGTCTTGTAACCGGGATTCCGAGTCTGATCGGGTCGTCCTGGGAGAAGGAATATCCTTCGTTGACTGTGAGAGCTTGTGATGGGCTAAGTTGGGACACCCCTGCAGGGATTTGAACTTTCGAAGACGTGCCCGCGATTATGGGTGGATGGGAATTTGTTAATGTCCGGTTGTAGAAAACCTGAAACTTAACTTAATTAAAATGAATCAACAACGTGTGTATCCGTGATGGTCTCTTTTCGGCGGAGTCCGGGAAGAGAACACGGTCTCGAGTTATGCTTGAACGTAAGTAGTTCTAGGATCACTTCTTGATCATAGTTTCTCGACCGTTCCTTGCCTTCTCTTCTCGCTCTCATTTGCGTATGTTAGCCACCATATATGCTAGTGCTTGCTGCAGCTCCACCTCATACCTTTTTCCCTACCTATAAGCTTAAATAGTCTTGATCGCGAGGGTGTGAGATTGCTGAGTCCCCGTGACTCACAGATTACTTCCAAAACCAGATGCAGGGACTGATGATATTGTTCCAGGAGATACGACTGAGCTCAAGTGGGAGTTTGATGAGGACTCAGGACGATACTATGTTTCCTTTCCAGACGATCAGTAGTGGAGCCCAGTTGGGGCGATCGGGGACATTATGCATTTGGGGTTGTCCTTGGTTACGTAGTCGGACCTTGAGTGTATCTGGATGATTGTAATGCTATAATTTATGTATTGTGTGAAGTGGCGATTGTAAGCCAACTATGTATCTCTTTTCTTTTTCAGTACATGGGATGTGTAAAGATTACCCCTCTTGCGACATTGCCTACAATGCGGTTATGCCTCTAAGTCGTGCTCCGACACGTGGGAGATATAGCCGCATCATGGGTGCTACAAGTTGGTAATCAGAGCCTTCCCCGACTTAGGAGCCCCCCTGCTTGATCGAATCATTGGCGTTGTTGAGTCTAGAAAAATGTTTTGAGTCTTTTAGGATTATATATATATATCGGAGAGTAGGATTCTTTTTACTCCTTAGTCCCTTCGTCGCTCTGGTGAGGCATCCTGACGTAGAGTTTTGACTCCTCTCTTCTCAAATTTCACTAAATTTTTTAGGATCATGCGGGTATCTTGGAATCGTTCCGATGGTTTTGTGACGAGAACATTGTTCTTGGTGCCTCCTGACATTTAGGGGTTGTGGCAATGTCCCGGGGAGTTGAGCTCCGAGGTGTTGTCTTCACAATTTTATCGTTGCAGTTCTGGAATACGTGAGTTTCGCCGACATCGAAAATCTCTTTTATGCAGTTGATGGTGAGATAACCTCGATGCCACCCAGTACTGGGGCGGGAGTTCGGGAGTATTGCCATAACTCGTATAACGGATGCTTTTCAAAGGTTGAGGTAAATGATTTCCGAAGGTTTCTTGGTTATGTGTTGAAGAATGGATACAGCTGGATGTAGGATTTGCTAGTTTTGGGTGAGATATTATGCTTCCCCTGTATCCCCAACACCTGATTGCATAACCGGGAAAATTTCGGGAGTTTCATAGGTGGGAATTCATGTAGCTCTAGTATTTCTTCCGCGAATATTTGGTTTGTGATTGGGTAATCCTCACCAAGTATTTGTTCATATCTGTACCTTGTTGTTTTATTCATCTAGCTCTATCTAAGTGGCTTCTCAATTTATGGAAGTGTGACCATTAAATTTGGAATTCATTCGTTCATTCTTGTTCGAATGTTGAGACTATATGTTGCAATTTCGATCCATTTGATTCAGCTTGAATATATGTCTTTCAAGATGCTAACGGATGTCACCCTCTTCAGGATGGCTCCTCCAAAGCGTCAGAATCCGGAACCGCCGCCACCACCTCCACCTCCGGAGGCATGGCAAGCTGTGATGGCCGCTACAAACGCCAACACGTAGCTGATTATGCAACTCTTGCAAGAGCGCAACCAAGGAAATCAAGGCCGTGGCAACAATCAAAATCAGTTTGCTACACTCATCTAGTTCCTCGCAAACCAGCCAAAGACCTTCAGTAACTGTGTCGAGGCCACAGACGCTGATGATTGGCTCGTGGATATCTGCAAACATTTCGAGTGCAGCAACGTCAGGCTTGAGGACTTTGTCAAGTTTGCTTCGTTCCAACTCAAAGACCAAGCTGCAAAGTGGTATCAACAATACAAAGATTCCAGAGGAGGTCGTGTGATTACCTGGGATGATTTCCGCCACGACTTCAAAGCTCACCACATTCCTCAAAGTGTTGTTGAGAGAAAGCGCGAGGAGTTCCGCAATCTGAAGCAAGGCAGCTTGTCTGTTTACCAATACAACATCATGTTCCAGAAGCTCGCTCGTTTCGCCAAGCAAGACGTCCCTGACAAGAAGAGCATGATTTATCAGTTCAGAGGTGGCCTCAGAGAAGATCTGCAACTAGCTCTTGTGCTTTTTGAGCCGAAGAAGTACGATGAATTCTACAACATGGCACTGAAGCAAGAAGCTGCTCAACTCAAGTGCGATGCTTCCAAGAAGACAGTCAGGGATGCAACTCCTTCTTCTTCCTCAACTCAAGTGGCAGCTAAGCAGCAAAAGTATTGGTTGCCTCCTCCTTCCCCGTTACGCCAGCCTTATCAGCAGAAGAGCAAAGGTGGCAATGGATCTTCCCACCCACCCAACCCAGGCTTTCAGAACAAGACTTCGTCTCATGCTCCAAGATCAAGTGCTCCGTATCACCGTCC
This sequence comes from Triticum aestivum, assembly GCF_018294505.1. Classification (NCBI taxonomy): domain Eukaryota; kingdom Viridiplantae; phylum Streptophyta; class Magnoliopsida; order Poales; family Poaceae; genus Triticum; species Triticum aestivum. The sequence continues at coordinate 439,409,833 of NC_057809.1, forward strand.
GCTCTCGGAGGTTACGTGCAACAAGTGTCAGCAAAAGGGTCACTATGCAAACAAATGCTTCAACTAGACGCGTCTTCCTCCTCCTCCTGTGAGATCTGCCAGCAATGCAGTGGTCAAGCATAATCCCAAGTCTGCAAAGATCAACATGATGAACGCAGCTCAGGCAGAGGACTCTTCAAAAGTGATCATGGGTAACCTTCCTGTTAATGATATTCCTGCAAGAGTTCTTTTTGATACTGGTGCATCTTTGTCATTCATATGGAAGCCTTTTGCATCCATGCACGATTTGCATACTGTCAATTTTCCTAAGCCGACAGCGGTTTCCTCTCTGGGTTTGTTCATGAACACCAAAATGATGGCTCCGAATGTTTCTATCACATTGGGCGACTATAAGTTTCTGTCTTCTCCAATGGTCCTTGGTAACTCTGATATTGATCTAATTCTCGGAATGTACTGACTTTCTAAGCACAACGCTCAGCTTGATTGTGCTGCCAGGCAGATTCAATTGACACACTTGTCTGAGGATGTGATCGTCTTTGCCGCTCGTGATGATACCATTCGACTGTTTTCTCTCAATGAGAAGGGCGAGTTGGATGCCATTTCTCAGATTCCAGTCGTTTGTGAATATCAAGACGTCTTTCCAGAAGAGCTTCCAGGAATGCCTCCTCACCGGCCAGTTGAATTCGTCATTGATCTTGAGCCTGGCACGGAACCTGTTTGTAAACGTCCTTACAAGCTTGGACCTGAAGAGTTGAAGGAGCTAAAGAAACAACTCGATATTCAAGAGCGTATGGGTCTCATCCGACCAAGTTCTTCTCCTTGGGGTTGTGGTGTTCTTTTCGTCAAGAAGAAGGATGGAACGGACCGACTTTGTGTCGACTACCATCCATTGAACAAGAAGACCATAAAGAACAAGTACCCACTTCCCAACATCAATGATCTTGTCGAACAACTCAAAGGTGCTCAAGTATTCTCCAAGCTTGACCTTCGTATGGGCTATCATCAGATTCGCATTCGTGAACAAGATATCCCCAAGACAGCATTCAGAACAAGCTATGGTTCATATGAATACACTGTCATGTCTTTCGGCCTTGTCAACGCTCCTCCAACATTCTCTCGCATGATGAACTTCATATTCAACCCCTACACAAATGACTTCGTCTTGGTCTATCTCGATGACATTTTGGTCTTTTCCAAGAACAAGGAGGATCATGCCAAGCACTTGAGATTGGTGCTGGATAAACTCAGAGAACATCAGTTCTATGCGAAGTTTTCAAAGTGCGAGTTTTGGCTCGATGAGGTTCTCTACCTTGGGCATATCATCTCCGCCAAGGGCATAGCTGTTAATCCTGAGAAGGTGTCTGCAATTGTGAATTGGGAACCGCCTCAGAATGTGAAGCAACTCCGCAGCTTCCTTGGGCTCGCAAGCTATAGTCGAAGGTTCGTTGAGAATTTCTCTAAGATCGCGAAGCCTCTTTCCAACCTCCTCCAGAAGCATGTGAAGTATGTCTGGTCGCCTGAATGTGACATCGCTTTCAACACCCTCAAAGAGAAGTTAGTCACAGCTCCAGTTCTGACTCCTCCTGATGAATTCAAACCGTTTGAGGTTTTCTGTGATGCTTCCCTTCAATGTCTCGGTGCAGTGTTGATGCAAGAGAAGAAAGTTGTGGCCTATACCTCTCGCCAGTTGAAGCCCAACGAAAAGAACAACCCCACTCATGACCTCGAGTTGGCGGCAGTTTTCCATGCTCTTTTAACATGGAGACATTTCTTGTTGGGAAGAAAAGTGGACATCTTCACTGATCATAAGAGTCTCAAGTACATCTTCACTCAGCCCAACCTCAACCTCAGGCAGACTCGTTGGGTCGAAATGATTCAAGAGTATAATCCGAGTATTGAATATACTCCAGGCAAGGCCAATGTTATTGCTGACGCATTGAGCAGGAAGGCTTACTGCAACAGTTTGATTCTCAAGCCCTACCAACCAGAGCTTTGTGAAGCTTTCCGCAAACTTAATCTCCAAGTTGTTCCTCAAGGATTCCTTGCCAACCTCCAAGTCTCTCCTACTTTGGAAGATCAGATTCGTGAGGCTCAACTTCTTGATGCTATGGTGAAGAAGGTGAAGATTGGGATTGCAAGAGCCAACCCAAGTACAAGTGCTATCACCTTGATGACAATGATACTCTATTCTTCGAGGACCCCATTGTTGTTCCTAAGGGTGACCTTCATAAAGTCATTATGAACGAAGCTCACAATTCACTCCTCTCTATTCATCCCGGAAGTACAAAGATGTACTATGACCTCAAGCAGTCATATTGGTGGACTCGAATAAAGCACGAGATTGCTCAGTTCGTGAATGAATGTGATGTCTGCAGAAGAGTGAAAGCAGAACACCAACGACAAGCTAGTCTCCTCCGACCTATTGCCATTCCAGAATGGAAGTTTGACCATATTGATATGGACTTCTGACTGGATTTCCAAAGTCCAAGCGTGGCAATGATGCTATCTTCGTTGTCATCGACAAGCTCACTAAAGTGGCTCATTTTCTTCCTATTAAAGAATCTATCACAACAGCTTAGTTGGCAGAGCTATATACCTCCAGGATTGTCTCTTTGCACGGCATTCCGCAGTTGATATCTTCAGATCATGGAAGCATCTTTACCTCTAAGTTCTGGGATTCCTTTCAGAAGGCCATGGGCACCAACATTCGCTTCAGCACAACCTTTCATCCTCAAACCAGTGGCCAAGTCGAGCGAGTAAATCAAATTCTTGAAGATATGCTCAGGGCATGTGTCATTTCTTTCGGTATGAAGTGGGAAGATTGTCTTCCATATGCCGAGTTCTCCTACAACAACAGCTTCCAAGCAAGTTCAGGCAAGGCACCATTCGAGATTCTCTATGGAAGAAAGTGCCGTACTCCTCTAAACTGGTCAGAGACTGTTGAACACCAACTTCTTGGCAATGACTTGATCACAGAGGCTGAAGAAATGTGCAAAGTCATTCGTGAAAATCTCAAAGCCGCGCAATCGCGCCAGAAGAGTTACTATGATAGCAAGCATCGTGACTTGGCTTTCGAGATCGGAGACCATGTCTATCTCCGCGTCTCTCCAATGCAAGGTACTCGTCGCTTCGGTATCAAAGGGAAACTTGCCCCTAGATATGTGGGTCCTTTCAAGATCATTGGCAAAAGAGGCGATCTTGCCTATCAACTTGAGCTTCCATCCAACTTTGCAAACGTGCACGACGTGTTTCACGTGTCTCAGCTCCGCAAGTGTTTCAAGACTCCTGATCGCACCATCAACTTCAAAGAGATTGATCTCCAAGAAGACCTGTCTTATCATGAGCATCCCGTTGCTATTCTTGAAGAGATCGAGCGCAAGACTCGCAACAAGTCAATCAAATTCCTGAAAGTGAAGTGGTCACATCATTCTGACCATGAAGCCACATGGGAACGCGAGGACCACCTCCGTTCCGAATATCCGGAGTTTTTCCAGTCCTAGATCTCGGGACGAGATCCTTTCGTAGTGGTGGAGTGTTGTAACGCCCCATATGTAACTTGCCATATTTGTATTCCAACTCTTGCCATTTTTGGCACTAAGTTATGATATTTCCTCGTTGTTTGGTTTTGTCTCCGTGTTGCTTTTGTCTTTGTCATGCATCTCATATCATGTCATCATGTGCATCACATTTGCATACGTGTTCGTCTCATGCCTCCGAGCATTTTCCCCATTGTCCGTTTTGCATTCTGGCGCTCCTACGTCCTCCGGTGTCCCCTTTTGCCTCTTTTCGTGTGCGGGTGTTAAACGTTCTCGGATTGGACCGAGACTTTCCAAGCGGCCTTGGTATACTACCGCTAGACCGCCTATCAAGTTTCGTGCCATTTGGAGTTCGTTTGATACTCCAACGGTTAACCGAGGAACCGTAAAGGCCTCATGTGTGTTGCAGCCCAACACCTCTCCAAAGTGGCCCAGAACCCACCTAAACCCCCTCCATCCTCTCAGTCGTTCAATCACGATCGTGTGGCCGAAAACCATGCTCAATTTGGAGCCTCCTAGCTCCTTCTATCTATAAATAGATGTACCCCCCCCGGAATTTGCGGTGGAAACCCTAGACTAGCTCCTCCCGCCACCATCGGACGCGTCCGCCGGTGCCGGCCACGTCCGCCGCCGCCTCCCTCACCGCGCGCCTCCTCTCTCCATGCTTGTTTGAACCTGCTATTGTGTGAATTAGCCATAGCTCACTGTTCATCTTTTGTCAAGAATCTTGAGTGGATCACTGCCATGTGCTTTGTTGTTATGTTAGAGTGCAGTAGCTTGTTGTTCTTGATGCATTTAGATGGCCTCGTGCTGTTAATCGCAGATCGGTGCCATACTTGTTTTGCTTGTCATTTGCAAACCGTGCATCCGATTCCGGTGATCTTTATATCGATTTCGACCGAAATCAACTCATCTTTCTAGCGACACTCTTGGTTTGCCAAGTTGAGGCCTGTTTCAATCTTTCCTTGCCGAAGCATGCATATGCATTGCATATCACATCCTGCATATCATGCCATGTTTTGCATCATGTTGCTTGCGCATTGTACCGTGGTTGATTGTGTCTCCCTTTGCTTGTGTTCTTTCTTTGGGTAGAGCCGGGAGACGAGTACGTGATCAAGGAACCCGCTGCTTACGTCAACTCGGAGAACTTTGCAGGCAAGATGATCATACCCTCGAAATCACTTCTATCTTTGCTTGCTAGATGCTCGCTCTTTTGCTATGCCTATGCTACGATACCTACCACATGATTTATCATGCCTCCCATATTGCCATGTCAAACCTCTAACCCACCTTGTCCTAGCAAACCGTTGTTTGGCTATGTTACCACTTTGCTGAGCCCCTCTTATAGCGTTGCTAGTTGCAGGTGAAGATTGGAGTTTGTTCCTTGTTGGAACCTGTTTATTGTTTGGATATCACTATTATATCTTGTCTACTTTAATGCATCTATACACTTGGTAAAGGGTGGAAGGCTCGGCCTTATGCCTGGTGTTTTGTTCCACTCTTGCCGCCCTAGTTTCCGTCATACCGGTGTTATGTTCCTTGATTTTGCATTCCTTACATGGTTGGGTTATAATGGGAACCCCTTGACAGTTCGCCTTGAATAAAACTCCTCCAGCAAGGCCCAACCTTGGTTTTACCATTTGCCACCTAGCCTTTTTCCCTTGGGTTTCGCGGAGTCAAGGGTCATCTTTATTTTAACCCCCCCGGGCCAGTGCTTCTCTAAGTGTTGGTCCAAACTGGGTGATGTCCGGCGCCCCCTGGGCAACTAGGGTCTATGCCAACCCGACGTCTTGCCCATCCGGTGTGCCCTAAGAACGAGATATGTGTAGCTCCTATCGGGATTTGTCGGCACATTCGGGTGGCTTTGCTGGTTTAGTTTTACCATTGTCGAGATGTCTTGTAACCGGGATTCCCAGTCTGATCGGGTCGTCCTGGGAGAAGTAATATCCTTCGTTGACCATGAGAGCTTGTGATGGGCTAAGTTGGGACACCCCTGCAGGGATTTGAACTTTGGAAAGTCGTGCCCACGGTTATGGGCATATGAGAATTTGTTAATGTCCGGTTGTAGAAAACCTGAAACTTAACTTAATTAAAATGAATCAACAGCGTGTGTATCCGTGATGGTCTCTTTTCAGTGGAGTCCGAGAAGAGAACACGGTCTTGAGTTATGCTTGAACGTAAGTAGTTCTAGGATCACTTCTTGATCATAGTTTCTCGACCGTGCCTTGCCTTCTCTTCTCGCTCTCATTTGTGTATGTTAGCCACCATATATGCTAGTGCTTGCTGCAGCTCCACCTCATACCTTTTCGCTACCTATAAGCTTAAATAGTCTTGATCGCGAGGGTGTGAGATTGCTGAGTCCCTGTGACTCACAGATTACTTCCAAAACCAGATGCAGGGACCAATGATACCGTTCCAGGAGATACGACTGAGCTCAAGTGGGAGTTCTATGAGGACTCAGGACGATACTACGTTTCCTTTCCATACGATCAGTAGTGGAGCCCAGTTGGGGCGATCGGGGACATTATGCATTTGGGGTTGTCTTTATTTTGGTTCTGTAGTCGGACCTTGAGTGTATCTGGATGATTGTAGTGCTATAATTTATGTATTGTGTGAAGTGGCGATTGTAAGCCAACTATGTATCTCTTTTCTTTTTCAGTACATGGGATGTGTAAAGATTACCCCTCTTGCGACATTGCCTACAATGCGGTTATGCCTCTAAGTCGTGCTCCGACACATGGGAGATATAGCCGCATCGTGGGTGTTACAATCCACTCCTTCTTTATAAAGATGTGGATCATCCCAGAAGTAATGTCTTAAATCATAGAAGAACTTTTTCTTTTGCTGGTATGTGAAACTAGGTGGTATAAACTTAGCAACAATATAATTAGCATTATCAGCATACCATGGAGCAGTACGAGAAGCATTTATCATAGCTAATTGTTCATCAGGAAAGCTATCATCAATAGGTAGTGGGTCATCAAGGACATTCTCTAACCTAGAAAAGTTGTCTGCAACGGGGTTCTCAGCTCCCTTACTATCAATAATATGCAAATCAAATTCTTGTAGCAAGAGAACCCATCTAATAAGTCTAGGTTTAGCATCTTTCTTTTCCATAAGATATTTAATAGCAGCATGATCAGTGTGAACAATTACTTTAGAGTCAACAATATATGGTCTGAACTTATCACAAGCAAACAGAACTGCAAAAATTCTTTTTCAGTAGTAGCATAATTTCTTTGAGCACTATCTAGAGTTTTACTAGCATATTGGATAACATTTAATTTCTTATCAACTCTTTGTCCTAGAACAGCCCCTACAACATAATCACTAGCATCACACATAATTTCAAAGGGTAAATTCCAATCAGGAGGCTGAACAATAGGTGCAGAAATCAAATCTTTCTTAAGTATTTCAAATGCTTCTACATAATCATCATCAAAGACAAAAGGAACATATTTTTGTAAAAGATTAGTCAGAGGCCGAGAAATTTTAGAAAAGTCCTTAATGAACCTCCTATAAAAAATGACATGACCAAGGAAACTTCTTATACCTTTAATGTCCTTGGGGCACGGCATCTTTTCAATAGCATCAAATTTAGCTTTATCAACTTCAATACCTCTTTCAGAAATTTTATGCCCCAAGACAATACCTTCATTAACCATAAAGTGACACTTCTCCCAATTCAAGACAAGATTAGTTTCTTCACATCTCTGCAAAACTCGATCAAGGTTGCTTAAGCAATCATCAAAAGAAGTCCCATAAACGGAGAAATCGTCCATGAAAACCTCAACAATATTTTCACAAAAGTCAGAGAATATAGCAGTCATACATCTTTGAAAGGTAGCTGGTGCATTACAAAAACCAAAAGGCATACATCTATAAGCAAAGGTACCAAAAGGGCAAGTAAAAGTTGTCTTTTCTTGATCCTCTTTTGACACAGGTATTTGAGAGAAACCAGAATAACCATCTAGAAAGCAAAAATGTGTATGCTTGGATAATCTTTCTAGCATTTGATCAATAAAAGGTAAAGGGTACTGATCCTTTTTAGTAGCTTTATTTAATTTGCGGAAATCAATTACCATTCTATAACCTGTAACAATTCTTTGTGGGATCAATTCATCTTTATTATTAGGAACAACAGTAATACCTCCCTTCTTAGGGACACAATGGACAGGACTTACCCACTGACTATCAACAACGGGATAAATTATACCTGCCTCTAGAAGCTTCAATATTTCTTTTCTTACCACTTCTTTCATCTTAGGATTTAACCATCGTTGGTGATCAACAACCGATTTAGCATCTTTCTCTAGTTTTATTTTGTGCTGGCATAGAGTGGCACTAATGCCCTTAAGATCATCAAGAGTATATCCAATAGCAGCACGGTGCTTCTTCAGAGTTTTCAATAATTTCTTTTCTTCATGCTCTGAAAGGTTAGCACTAATAACAACAGGATATCTCTCTTTCTCATCAAGATAAGCATATTTAAGAGTATTAGGTAAAGGCTTAAGCTCAAACACGGGATCACCCTTAGGTGGAGGAGGATCCCCTAAGATTTCAACAGGCAAGTTGTGCTTCAAAATAGGTCCCTGTTTAAAGAATACTCCATCTATTTCCCTTCTTTCATTCATAAACATATCATTTTCATGGTCTAGCAAATATTGTTCTAAAGGATCACTAGGAGGCACGACAATAGAAGCAAGACCAATAATATCATCTTTACTAGGCAATTCTTTATCATGGGGTTGTCTTCGAAATTTAGCAAAATTAAATTAATGAGACATATCCCCTAAACCAACAGAAACAATATCCTTATTGTAGTCTATCTTAGCATTAACAGTATTCAAGAAGGGTCTACCAAAAATAATGGGACAAAAGTCATCTTGTGGGGAACTAAGAACAAGAAAATCAGCAGGATATTTAACTTTCCCACACAAGACTTCAACATCTCTAACAATCCCAACTGGTGAAATAGCATCTCTATTGGCAAGCTTAACTGTAACATCAATTTCTTCTAACTCAGCAGGTGCAATATCATGCATAATTTCTTTGTATAAGGAATGAGGTATTGCACTTGCACTAGCACCCATATCACATAAGCCATGTAGCAATGATCTCCTATTTTAACAGAAATAACAGGCATGCCTACAACAGGTCTATGTTTATTTTTAGTATCAGGTCTAGCAATTCTAGCAGATTCATTGCAGAAGTAAATAACATGCCCATCAATGTTATCGGCCAAGAGATCTTTAACCATAGCAACACTAGGTTCAACTTTAATTTGCTCTGGGGGTTTGGGTGTCTTAATATTACTTTTGTTGACCACAGTTGAAGCTTTAGCATGATCCTTTATTCTAACAGGGAAAGGTGGTTTCTCAATATAAGCAATAGGAACAATAGGATCATTATAAGTGATAGTCTTTTCTTCAACTTGAATAGGTGCAACTACTTTTACTTCAATGGGAGGATTATATTTAAACCACTTCTCCTTAGGGATATCAACATGAGTAGCAAATGATTCACAGAAAGAAGCTACTATCTCAGAGTCAAGTCCATATTTAGTGCTAAATTCACGAAAAGCATCAGTATCCATAAAAGATTTAACACAATCAAACTTAGGTGTTATACCTAACTCCTTACCTTCGTCGAGGTCCCAATCTTCAGAGTTGCGTTTAATTCTTTCCAATAAATCCCATTGGAATTGAATAGTCTTCATCATAAAAGATCCAGTACAAGAAGTATCGAGCATGGAGCGATTACTGAGAGAAAGCCGAGCATAATTTTTTTGAATAATCATTTCTTTTGAGAGCTCATGATTGGGGCATGGAAATAACATTGACTTAAGCCCCCCCAAGCTTGAGCGATGCTTTCTCCTTCGCGAGGCCAATATATATATATATATATATATATATATATATATATATATATATATATATATATATATATATATAATTACAATCACGATGAACAAGATGCATAGGATAAAACTTCTGATGAAATTCCAATTTCAATCGGTTGTAGTTCCATGATCCCATATCATCACATAGCCTAAACCATGTCAATGCCTCTCCCTTCAAAGATAAAGGGAAGACCTTCTTCTTGATTACATCCTCGGGCATACCTGCAAGCTTAAATAATCCACATAGATTAGGTGCAAATCAGGATGTAATGTTCCATCACCCATGAAAGGATTAGCTAGCAGTTTCTCTATCATACCCGAAGGAATTTCAGAGTAAACATTTTCAGTAGGTTCAGTAGGTTGAGGAGCAACTCTTTGCTCTACCAGTCAGGGTGAAGATACCCTGAACAAGCCCCTTAAAGGATTATGTTCCATAGTAACAAGTGGCAGTAAATTTCAGCACACTATATACATTTTTCCTTACCAAATTCCACCTACCAAAGGCGCTTCACTCCCCGTCAACGGTGCCAGAAAAGAGTCTTGATGACCCACAAGTGTATGGGATCTATCGTAGCCTTTTCGATAAGTAAGAGTGTCGAACCCAACGAGGAGCAGAAGGAAATGATAAGCGGTTTTCAGCAAGGTATTCTCTACAAGCACTGAAATTATTGGTAACAGATAGTTTTGTGATGAGGTAATTTGTAACGTGTAACAAGTAATAAAAGTAAATAAGGTGCAGCAATATGGCCCGATCCTTCTTGTAGCAAAGGAGAAGCCTGGAAAAACTCTTATATAAAGGAAAGCACTCCCGAGGACACATGGGAATTATCGTCAATCTAGTTTTCATCACGTTCATATGATTCGTGTTCGGTACTTTGATAATTTGATATGTGGGTGGACCGGTGCTTGGGTACTGTCCTTACTTGGACAAGCATCCCACTTATGATTAACCCATATTGCAAGCATCCACAACTACAACAGAAGTATTAAGGTAAACCTAACCATAGCATGAAACATATGGATCCAAAGCAGCCCCTTACGAAGCAACACATAAACTAGGATTTAAGCTTCTGTCACTCTAGCAACCCATCATCTACTTATTACTTCCCAATGCCTTCCTCTAGGCCCAAATAATGGTGAAGTGTCATGTAGTCGACGTTCACATGACACCACTAGAGGAAAGACAATATACATCGAATACCAAATTCACATGACTACTTATAGCAAGACTTCTCCCATGTCCTCAGGAACAAACGTAACTACTCACAAATCATATTCATGTTCATAATCAGAGGGGTATTAATATGCTTAATGGATCTGAACATATGATCTTCCACCAAGTAAACCAACTAGCATCAACTACAAGGAGTAATCAACACTACTAGCAACCCACATGTACCAATATGAGGTTTGGATACAAAGATTGGATACAAGAGATGAACTAGGGTTTGGGATTAGATGGTGCTGGTGAAGATGTTGATGGAGATTGACCCCCTCCCGATGAGAGGATCGTTGGTGATGATTTCCCCCTCCCGGAGGGAAGTTTCCCCGGCAGAACAGCTCCGCCGGAGCCCTAGATTGGTTCCGCCAAGGTTCCGCCTCATGGCGGCGGAGTTTTGTCCCGTGAGCTTGCTTATGATTTTTTCCTTGACGAAAGACTCCATATAGCCAAAGATGGGCATCAAAGGGCCACCAGGGGGCCCACAAGGTAGGGGGGCGCGCCCAGGGGGATAGGGCGCGCCCCCACCCTCGTGGACGGTGGGTGGCCCCCTCTGGTACTTCTTTCGCTCAATATTATTTATATATTCTGAAAATAATCCCCGTGGAGTTTTAGGACTTTTGGAGATGTGCAGAATAGGTCTCTAATATTTGCTCCTTTTCCAGCCCAGAATTCCAGCTGGCGGCATTCCCCCTCTTCATGTAAACCTTGTAAAATAAGAGAGAAAAGGCATACATATTGTGACATAATGTGTAATAACATCCCATAATGCAATACATATCAATATAAAAGCATGATGCAAAATGGGTGTATCACCGCCATGTTCGTTCTTCTCTCCTGGTGATGAAGGATTTTGCCCCCTGGGCAGATCCTTCTTTCGTGGGGAAGAAGAAGATGGCCTGGGGGCAGTTGGCCTCGCGCGGTTTGGTGAGGAGGGGTGGGGTTCGGTGGTGGGTGCACGTGATCCCACGGCCAGCTGTCCTTGCGGGTTGTTTTTCTGGAGCTCTCCTGTTCGTGCGGGCTGGTCCCTGGCGGTTTTCGTGCGGGCGGTTCGGTCTCAGGTGGTT
>NC_057809.1:439421938-439436030 GCF_018294505.1 Triticum aestivum
CCAGGGCAGTCGGCCGCCCACTAGACGCGCCCTTTATAAATTAGCGCCGCTCTATACTTGGTCAAAATGCTGGAAATTCCTCTTTCAAAGAAGAAATGACGTGAAGGTTACCCGACACTAGCTATAGTCGACTAAGACGAGCCCTAACTGCGTGGTCGGGTCAGCTCACGACCATTCTACTTGGTCCAGCCATTGTCTGTGCACGAACTTCCGTATCTCTCTCACACTTTTTAGTCTGCATATAAGATTTGGTCAAAGTCAAACTTTGTCGACCTTGACTAAGTTTATAGAAAAATATATATTAAGATTCATAATATGAAGTCAATATTGTTAGATGCATCATGAAATCAATTTTCATATCATATAGTTTTAGTATTATAGATGTTGATATTTTTTCAAATAAAGTTGGTCAAACTTTACAAAGTTTGACTTTGACCAAATCTTATATGCAGACTAAAAAGAAACGAAGGGAGTATCTCGCATGTGTCACATAGGCTTGATTGTTTGCTACTGTTTTTGTGTATTATTATTGTTTTGATGTCAAATTGACAGACTATTGCCTTAAATCACTCGCTTCCCAATATTCATACGCAAATTAATTACATGATTAAGTACATGTTAGATAGCATTTCACATCAATTTTTTTGTTCTTATCATTTACTTATTCAAGGACAAATATGAATTAAGCTTGGGGGTGATGGTACGTCTTCAAAGTATCTATAATTTTTTATTGTTTCATTATATTACATTATCACTTTTGTATGCTTTATATGTCATTTTATATTATTTTTCTGGACTAAACTATTAACTTAGTGCCTAGTGCCCTCGCAAAATAATAATCATTTAGTGGCTAGTGCCAATTTCTGTTTTCTGCATGTTTTTTGTTTTGCACGGAATCCATACCTACAGAAGTCCAAACATGACAAAACTTTTAACTTAGTGCCTAGTGCCAGACCCTGGAAGCTTTGGGGCAGGACCAGAATACCCACGAGGCGTCCACAAGGCAGGGGGAGCACCCTAGTGGGTAGGGTGCGCCACCCTGGATTGTTGGCCTCTCATGACTCTGTTTGCCCTAATTCTTGGCCTATAAATTCTTGTATATCCAGAAACCTCTAAAGCGAGACCCAAAATAATTCTTCTGTCGCCGCAAACTTCTGTTCCAAAGCGAACCCATCTGGAGCCCTATTCCAGTACTTTGCCAAAGGGGGAAACCATTGGGGAGACAATCTTCGTCAACCTTGCTACCTCCATGATGATATGTGAATAGTTCCTACAGGACTTACTGGTCCATAGTAGTAGCTAGATGTCTTCTTCTCTCTCTTTTGATCTTCAATACAATGATCTCCTTTGAGACCAATCCGATGTAATCGTTGCACTATGTTTGTTGGGATCTGATGAATTGTAGGTTTACGATCAGATTATCCATTTATTTTATTCGAGTCCTTTGAGATCTCTTTGATTGTGTAATTTTATAATCTTGTATTTCTTTCCGATCTATCCGTCTTCTTTGGCCAAGTAGACTGATTTATCTTCAGCGGGAGAGGTGCTTGGTAGTAGGTTCAATCTTGCGGTGACCTTCTATGATAGGAGGGGTGATTAGACACGCATAATATTGTTGCTAATAAGGGTAAAACGATGGGGATTTGTCATATTAGTTGATCTTATTCCGTCTACATTATGTCATCTTGCTTAATGCGTTACTCTGTTTGTCATGAACTTAGTACTTTGAGATGCATGCTGGATAGTGGTCTTGGGGTGCAGTAATAGTAGTAGACGTTAGTAAATTGAACGGTCTACTTATCATGGATGTAATGCCTATATATTGATTATGCATTGGAGGATCATCATAACTATGCGCCATTTTTTCAATTGCCCAAAAATAATTTGTTTACCCACCAATGCTATTTATGAGAGAGATACCTCTAGTGAACCTATGCCCCCGGGTCCATTCTTAATTATTATCAAGCGATTCTACAATTTTTTTGCTGTTTTACTTTGCTTTTATTTTACTTTTGTTATTATACCTATCACTACTAGATTTGAGACTTGCAAATGCAAGAACAAGGGGAGTGACGACCCCCTTGCCTTTGTTGGGTGCAAGCATTTGCTTTGTGCGTGTGTGCATGTACTGCTAACATTGTCTGTATGACGTCTCCTTCTGGTTTGATAACCTTGGTTCTTAACCGAGGGAAATACTATCTACTACTATAGTGCATCACCCTTTCTCTTCGGGGAAATCCAACAACTATCGCAAGTATGAGAAGAATTTCTAGTGCCGTTGATGGAGAGGCTTCACCAGACAAACCAGGTGCCTACGCACAAACTTATCAATTTATTTGTTTTTATCTTCTTTGCCTTCGTTCTTTTGTTTGCAAAAAATTAAATCAGAAATACCAAAAATATTTGTGTTCTATCTTTTGCTCGCTATCATTGTTGGATCTTCTGTGGTCTCTCTCTCTCCCCCCATATTGATGTACTTTATTTTAAACAAAGACAAGGGGAGAGTTTGAAAGATGCATGGTTCAGACTAATGGATTTGTATCGCAATTCCACTATAAAAAGTGATACAAAAATTCTTCTTAGAAATTTCTTTGTGGGGTAACTATGCCTAACAGACAAATATTGGATTTTGCCACTAAAGGAATTTTTATTGAAAGTGATAATACTTCCTATGAAATGATAGAAGGAATAGTGGGAGTTCCTCTGACACAAAAGGGATCTCGGGATCTCCATTTACTCAAGAGGGAATTCAAATTTTAGAGAAACTAAGGGATATGCAGAAAAGTATGACTGATTTACAAAAAATTAGTGAACCTCTTAAAATCCTTAGTTCCAATCTCAACCGCATGTCACTTCTTACTACTTGCAGCAAAATGCTTGATACTCTTGAAAACAAAATTGCCTTCATAAAAAGTTTTGAATTGCCTGTGGATCCTAGGTTGGAAATTAATGGGAAGTGTAAAAATCCTCCTAGGTTTGAAAAGAATCCCATGAAAATGATTAAGCTAAAATATGACAATACCTGATATCATGCATTATGCCTAGCTAGGGGCATGAAACAATAGCGCTTGTTGAGAGGCAACCCAATAGTTATCATTTATTTTTATTTTTGTATCAGTGAGTCAACATGATTATTGCTACTGTATTAGTTGTATTTGTATCCTTTATTTCGCTTTTTGTGCCAAGTAAAGCCTTTGAGATAGTTTGGATGCTTGTTGATTTGATTCTGTGCAGAAACAAAAAGTTTTACGTGTAGTAGTTGAATTTTTTTCTCTGTACTGGAGAGCGATAAGATACTGAATTTTTCACATAGTATTGGGTTACAGATACTCTACGTTATACTATTTTTTCAATATTTTTGGAGTTACAGAACTATGACAAAAAATGCATCTTTACGTGTTGGTCTATTTTTGATAGATTCTGTTTTATTGCATAATGTGCTTATTTTAAATTTTCTATGGATTATATTTGGGCTATAAGTCGTAGAAGTGATAGAATATAGTAGGTATTTGTTGGGGAACGTAGCATGCAATTTCAAGAAAATTCCTATGATCATGCAACGAGAGGGGGAGAGTGTGTCCACGTACTCTCGTAGACCGAAAGCGGAAGCGTTAGCTTAACGCGGTTGATTTAGTCGAACGTCTTCTTGATTCAACCGATCAAGCACCGAACGTACGAAACCTCCGAGTTCTACATATGTTCAGCTCTTTGACGTCCCTCGAACACTTGATCTAGCAAACTGTTGAGAGAGAGTTTCGTCAGCACGGCGACGTGGTGATGATGATGGTGAAGTGATTCGCATAGGGCTTCGCCTAAGCACTATGACAATATGACCGAAGGAGTAAATGGTGGAGGGGGCGCCGCACACGGCTAAGAACAATTGATGTTTTTTAGAGGTGCCCCTCGCCCCCGTATATAAAGGAGGGAGAGGGGAGGAGGCCGGCCCTAGGGCGCCTCAAGTGGGAGGAGTCCCACTTGGGCTCCTAGTCCAATTCGGACCCCTCTTTTCTTTTATCGGAAGGGGAAAGGGGGAAGGAGAGGGAGAAGGAGAAGAAAAGGGGGCGCCACCCCTCCCCTTGTCCAATTCGGACTCCTCCCTTGGGGGGAGGGGCGCCACCCCTTGTGGGCTGGCCTGCCTCCCTCCTATGGCCCATATGACCCATATCTTCCCCCTCGGGGGGGGGGGGGAGGGGTTCTGGTAACCCCCTCGGTACTCCGATACGTACCCGATACATTCCAAAACACTTCCGGTGTCCAAATACTACCGTCCAATATATCAATCTTTACCTCTCTACCATTTTGAGACTCCTCGTCATGTCCGTGATCTCATCCCGGACTCCGAACAATCTTCAGTCACCAACACACATAACTCATAATACAAATCGTCATTGAACGTTAAGCGTGCGGACCCTATGGGTTCGAGAACTATGTATACAGACCGAGACAGCTCTCCAGTTAATAACCAATAGCAGAACCTGGATGCTCATATTGGTTCCCACATATTCTTCGAAGATCTTTATCAATCAAACTGCAGTGACAACATACGTAATTCCCTTTGTCATCGGTATGTTACTTGCCCGAGATTCGATCGTCGGTATCTTCATACCTAGTTCAATCTCATTACCGACAAGTCTCTTTACTCGTTCCGTAATGCATCATCTCGCAACTAACTCATTAGTCACATTGCTTGCAAGTCTTATCATTATGTGCATTACCGAGAGGGCCCAGAGATACCTCTCCGATACTCGGAGTGACAAATCCTAATCTCGATCTATGCTAACCCAACAGACACCTTCGGAGATACTTGTAGAGCATCTTTATAATCACCCAGTTACATTGTGATGTTTGATAGCACACAAGGTATTCCTCCGGTATCCGGGAGTTGCATAATCTCATAGTCAAAGGAATATGTATAAGTCATGAAGAAAGCAATAGCAATAAAACTTAACGATCATTATGCTAAGCTAACGGATGGATCTTATCCATCACATCATTCTCTTAATGATGTGGTCCTGTTCATCAAATGACATCACATGTCTATGGTTAGAAAACTTAACCATCTTTGATTAACGAGCTAGTCTAGTAGAGGCATACTAGGGACACTCTGTTTGTCTATATATTCACACATGTACTAAGTTTCCGGTTAATACGATTCTAGCATGAATAATAAACATTTATCATGATATAAGGAAATATAAATAACAACTTTATTATTGCCTCTACGACATATTTCCTTCAGTATTATGCGGGAACAATTATAAATTTTGTCTTAATAGTACCGAAGTGAATGATTTATTCTTTATCATACTAACCTATCTCAGGAGTTCCGTTAAGTTTTGTGTGGCCGAAGTATTCAAGTTTTAGGTGAGATGACGATGGAAGGAGAATAAGGAGTGACAAGAGCATGAGCTTGGGGATGCCCAAGGCATCCCAAAGTAATATTCAAGGAAGACTCAAGCGTCTAAGCTTGGGGATGCCCTGGAAGGCACCCCCTCTTCCGACTTCAATCTATCGGTAACTTCACTTGGAGCTATATTTTTATTCATCACATGATATGTGTTTTGCTTGGAGCGTCTTTTGCTTTTTAGGTTTGTTTGCTTGTTTCCTGTCACACCCTAGCTAGTTCAAGCATTAGAGTGTGCATCATGTTTAAATTTCTCTTAAATTTGAAATGGGGAAAGCAGAAACCCCCAACACCCCCCTGGAAACAACTAGGGTTTACTAAAATTATTTTCAATGAACCTGAAATGCCCTTCTAAAAAGTTCATCCTCTTTGTCTTGGGTTAAAACCTCTGGCAAAATTGGTGCACAATTTTCTAGGTCAATAGAAGGTCATTGAATTAAATCATAAGTATTTGAATTTGGGCATTTAAATGCTATAAAATAATTTAAATGCTCAAATAATTCTGGAAATAAATGTTTGCTGTTGGAAATATTCTAAACAGAGCCCAAAATTATTTTTAGGATTTTTGGAAACGTTTTAGTATTTTAATTAAAGCCCAACATTTGCAGTTAAATAGAAAAACAGAAACAAATAAAAATAAAAGAGAAAGAGGGAAGCTACCTGGGCCTTACCTGTGCTGGCCCAGCCCACCTGGCTCGGCCCAGCCGACTGGCTGCCAGTCGTCGTCCTCCTCCCGCCAGAAGGACGCGGAGCGCGTGGCCGGCGCCCGCGGCCACACGCCGGCCACCTCCTGCTTCTGCCGACGTCCTGGAGACGTCTAGGGATGCCACGCGACCCCCACGTCCCCCTCTCATCCTCGCTCACTCTCCCCCTCGTCTCCCTCACTCTCTCCCGCGATGCCCGAGCGTGTTCCTCGCCGCCGTTCGCCGTAGACGACGCCAGAGCCACCCCTCGCCCCTCCGACAAGCCAAATCGCTCCGCCACGACGCCCTCGCCCTCCCCACCGAGCCACGCTTCGCCGGAGGCCCTGCATCGCCGCTATCACGCCGTCTTCAACCTCGGTACCAGCCGGACGCTGCTCATCGATTCGCCTCGCTTCGGTCGCCCCCGAGCCCACTGATCTGCTCATTGACCTACCTGTGAGCTCCGCCGCTTTTCCCCTCTTCTTTCCCACGCGTTTGCACCCTCTAGGCCATAGTTCCACCATGGCCGAAGCTCGTCTCCGCTCGAGCTTGTCGCCGGCGTCGCTCCGGCGACCATTTGGTCATCCCGTGCTATGCAACGTGCTTGCCGCATCGCGTAGTGCCTCGCTAGCGCCTCAGTTTCCCTGTTTGCACGCCGCAGCCCAAACCCCGCACATGGCCGAACTCCGGCCGCCGCCTTGGAGCTCGCCGTCGTTGTCTCCGTCCACCATAGGCCCGGCCTCCACCACCACTAGATGCGCGCCTGCAAGAGCTCTCCAACGAGCCCAAGAACGGCCTCGCCCGTGCCCTGTGGGCGTTTTCCGAGCCACGCCATCGTCTCGGCCCTCGCCGGCGTCGAGTCTCCGGCGGGATTAGCCCCGCTGACCAGGGGTTTGACCCCAGTTTGACTCCCCTGAGTCAATGACAAGTGGGCCCCCTCTGTTAACTAAATCAGATTAGTTTTAATTAAAAATATTTAGCTTAATTAACTACTGACACGCGGGACCCACCAGTCAAGTTTGACCTGGACGTCCCCGTTGACCACTGACGTCACCCTGACGTAATGCTGACACAGTAATTAAATTACTGGATTTATTCTTTAATAGGAAATTCCAGGAAATAGTCAAAACTTCTAAAAATCATAGAAAATCAACCATAGCTCCAAATGCAAAGATTTATATATGAAAAATGATCAGAAAAATTCAATCTATCCATCTGTAATGGTTTCATGCATGACAAAACAAGTTTATCTTGCTGTTTAAGCAGAATAAGGAAATGCACTATTAAGGCCATGTTTAATGAGCTAATATTTGAATCTTTGATTCAAATGAGTTCATTCCTTTCTGTTATAACTTGCATTAGGCCAAGACACATTCATATTGCCATGTCATAGTATGCATCATATTGTTGCATATCGTCCTGTGTTGATTGTGTTCCGATGTGTTCTTCGTGGTAGGTTCTGCCTCTGAGGATATTCACGAGTATCCAACTGAAGGGCAGTATCCCACTACCACTCCATCAGGCAAGCAACCCATTGATCATTTCGATACAAACCCATGTTCTCGCTTCTGCTCTGGTTTACTGCATTAAGACAACGCGATTCAAATTGCTGTGTGTTACGGTAGTTGAACCCTTATCCTCTGCATGACCTGTCATTGCCACAGTAACTAGATGAAACCCACTAGCATGTGTAGGAGTTGATTGAGCCATGTATGTGATTCCTACCTTGCTATGCCTGCTATGCTTAGAGTTGTGTCAGGTCTGGTTCATCTGGGTGATGGGCTAGAGTGAAATGCTTGTGTCGGTAATATGAGGGATGTGTTCAACATGTTTTGGTAAAGGTATCGATGAGAGGCCATGTAGGAGTACATGGTGGGTTGTTTCATTGAGGCCGTCCATAAGAACTGAGATCTGTATGTGTGATTTAAGATGCAGTTACTACCGTACATTGGGCCCGAAACCAATGGACCCTCTCGGCTTCTTAGTCACCCTAGTACTCTGTCCAGGAGTTGCAAATAGTTTCTGGTGCTTGTAGGTTATGTGTTGGCGGCCGTGCGTAGCACTGACCCTAGGGGTGGGCTATGTTGCGGTAGATACACCGTGGCACGGTGTACCGAGTCACCCGTTTGGTGTCCCGGGAACCCTGTACACACCGTTCGGGGCCGTATGTGGAAACCTAGGCCGGACTCCCTGCGGATGGAACCTGGATAGGCGATAAACCTGGACTAGAGACTTAAGTGTTTAGGTAGGCCGTGGCCGACACCCTCGCTGGGCTTCCGCTTGAAGGTTGCCGAGTACATGTCGTGTAAACGGCGGTAAGTGGTGAAAGCGTGTATGAAGAAGTACACCCCTGCAGGGTATAAAACTATTCGAATAGCCGCGTCCGCGGTAAAGGACTACTTGGTTGCATATACAGTTCATAGACAAGTTAATGGATACTACTAAAAGACTCAAGATAAGTGTGAGTACCGAGGATGGCCCTCTCGTAGGAGGACGAGGGAGGATCCCCAGTGGAGTATTGTGTTGGTGAGTAGTGGACTCGTGTGCGAAAACTATTTTACTAGTGGAGTTCCGTAGGATAGCCTAGCCAAGAGTCAAAGATGGCTTGCTGCAATAACCCCACCACCTTCTTGAGAATGAGCATGTATAGTAGATTCTGTTGTAAGACTTGCTGAGTACCTTTGTACTCATGTTTGCTTGATTACTGTTTTCAGACGACAACACCGCCCCCTCCGATGGGTTCTACGTAGACCTTGATGTCGACGAGTGACTAGCCACCCAGGTGGTGATCCTGGCCATGGAGGGCCCTATGTAGATAGACAGGCTTCGAAAGCCTTCTTTCTTTCTAGAGTCTGTACTCAGACTAGTTGCTTCCGCATGTGCTTGTATGTTTGTATGACTTGAGTGTCGGGTCATGTGACCCCTATCTGTATGAACATGTTATGTATGGCTCCCTGGAGCCTTTAAATAAAGTACTTGAGTTGTAGAGTTTTGTTGTGATGCCATGTTGTATGTACTCATATCGGGCATATTGTGTGTATGATTGAAATGCTTGGTATGAGTGGGATCCGACAATCTAGTTGTTTATCCTTGGCAGCCTTTCTTATGGGGAAATGTAGTCTAGTGTTCCTCGAGCCATAGTAGTCTGCTACAGCCCGGTACACCGGAGTCCTGCTAGCCCAGCACTACTGTTCAGGACACTTGACTGGCCGGCATGTGTTTCACTTCGTTCCTAACACGGTGACTTCCGGATTCCTTCCTAGCCTGCTACAGCCCGGGTTTCCCGGAGTCCTGTTAGCCCAGTGCTACAGCCCGGAATCATTCGCTGATGACCGCCATGCTCGATGTGATTCATGTATGCCTGTCTCCATAGGTCTGTGTCGCCTTGGGTTCACGACTAGCCATGTCGGCCCGGGTTCTCTGTCATATGGATGCTAGCGACACTATCATATACGTGAGCCAAAAGGCGCAAACGGTCCCGGCCATGGTAAGGCGACACCCGTGGGATACCGTGCGTGAGGCCGCAAAGTGATATGAGGTGTTACCGGCTAGATCGATGTGGCTTGGAATCGGGGTCCTGACATTTCCACAATCATTGTTTCATGATCACACCTATTATGAGAGACACACATTCATCTCATATTTATAGAATGATCATTGTTCTTCACTTTTATCTTTTGAGTTGAGGCAATTGCTCATGTTCTTCACTTATATTTGTTTGAGCACGGCGAGATATATTTTATAAAAATTATTTGCACTCTCTTTGCTTCACTTCTATATTTTTGAGAGTTAAGTAGGAAGTGGTAATTTGCATGAGTTATATGTTTAGTCCAAGAATAATAGGTATACAAGGGCAGTGTAATAAAAACTTGCACGTTGATCCCTAGATATGTCGCGTTTGATTCCTTGCAATAGTTTTGCGATATTGAGATGGTAATATGTGGGTGTATTAGTGGCTGGTCTTGGTTTAGTAGGAATTTTGGTATTGAGGTTTGGGATTTCCTATTCATGAAAGTGTCAGTTTTGGCATATCTAGGAAGTTGGAGCATGATTTATCTTTGATTGATACCTTTTGTGATGTCCGGATGGGGGGTGCGCGATGGTTAAATCCTCCCCATGGGCATGTGAGTTGTCCTTTTCTTCGAGGGCTAATAAACTTTCATAATAAATATCTTAGTTCTTTATGACTAATGTGAGTTTTTGGACTATAGGCCATTCCACCTAACTATATTTTTCTAGCCTCTTCGGTATCGTGCATTGCCCGTTCTCATCTCGAGACTTGGTGCAAACTTCGCTAGTGCATCCATATCTCCTAAAATGATATGCTCTTTAACCCATAAGCCATATTATATTCTTCCTGAAAACAACCACCATACGTACCTATTATGGCATTTTCATGGCTATTCCGTGATATATTGCCATGCAACCTCCATCATTACTATCTACATGACTTGAGCATTCATTGTCATATTGCTTTGCATGATCATGTAGAGCTGGCATGATATTTTGTGGAAAAACCATCATTCATCATTGTTATACATGTTACGCTAGATCATTGCACATCCTCGTACACTGCCAGAGGCTTTCATATGTAGTCATATTTTTTTTCTAGTTTATCGAGTTGTAAGTAAACTAAAGTGTATGATCATAATTATTGAAGTGTTGCCCCTACTAGTGAGAAAATGAATTGAAGGAGACTTATGATTCTCTAAAAAGTGGGGATGAGGTCGGTGAGACCATTCATAAAGAAAAAAATGTAAAAAATTAAAATAAAAAAAATAAAAAATGAGAGAAAAGAGATAGGTGGCACACCATTATCCTCTTTCCACACTTGTGCTTCATAGTAGCACCATGTATTTCATACAAAGTCTCCATGATTTTTCACTTTCATATACTAGTGAAATATTTACATTATATAACTTGTCTTGTATATCCCAATGACAAGCTTCCTCAAATGCTCGATGTCTTCATGTGCAAGCAAGTTGGATGCACACCCACTTAGTTTGATATAGAGAGCTTACATAGACTTGCAGCTCTAAGTGCATCCGTTGCATGGCAATCCCTACTCCATGCATTAACATCGATCGTAAGGGCTCTCCATTGCCTAACGACCAGTCTTGTTGATGCGAGACTTTCTTATATTTTTGTCTTCCCTTATAAATCCCAATCATCATTCTCTTTGCCACCAAAGTGCTAATTCCATGGCTCATGCTCAAGTATTGCTTGAGAGTTGAAAAGGCTGAAGCGAGAAAAAGTAGATTCAATTGCTTGTTTTGGCACCGGGGTGTTCTTGATAGATATCTTTGTGTTAGGAAGACCGAGCTATGCCATGCTTACATGATTAGGTGGGTAGGGCATCTTTAACATTTTTATTTTGAAAGGCAATGATTGTTTGCTAGTATTCTTGTGTATTATTATTTTGATGTTAAATTGATAGACTATTGCCTTAAATCACTCGCTTCTCAATATTCATACTGCAAATGAATTACATGGTTAAGAACATGTTAGGTAGCATTTCACATCAAAAATTCTATTTTTATCATTTACCTACGTGAGGATGAGCAAGAATTAAGATTGGGGATGCTGATGTGTCTCTGCAAGGGCATTTCCCGCCTTAAGTGTTTTGGTGTTGATGAGAATGCAATTTTTAGACTAATCGTGTGCTTAAGTTACATAGTTTGACTTCATGTGGTACAAGACAGTTAGACAATCCCTCTAGACGAAAAAATCGAAGACGGAGTTTCCGACGCTTTTATTTCTTTGGCTGTAGGAAATCTGTACTATTAGGAGGGAGTCTGCATCAGAAGATATTGGGTGAATCAAAGCACGTATACACCTATATTGCACGCACATATTTCCCTTCTGTTTGAGGAGAGAGTCTCCATAATATCCATGAGCATTTTTTTGTTGCAGTATGTAGCGACCCGACCCGAATGGATCAAGTCCCTATGCTTAAGTGTCATCCCTGGATCGGTATGCTGACACACACAGTACTCGAGGATTTATAACAGAGGTAAATCACATGTATAAGTAACGTAAATACTATTACCTCAATCCAAATAGCGGAAGTAACAAGGTTGTGGATTCCCATCAACACCAACGGCAAAGTTGAGTGTAGAAATCGTAACCCTAACGTATCACTTACTCGTCGTAAGATAATCCTGCAACATGAGACGTTGCAGCCACAAAGGGTCAGTACATTGAATGTACTGGTAAATTCACACCATAGAGAATGATGAACAATGGCTATCACTACATGCATATTTGGCTGGTGGAAAAGCTCTACGGGTATAAGGTTTTTGCGAAAAGCCAATTTTTCCCTACTGCAAAGGAATACATTTTATTTAACTATCATGGTGGTTGTTAAACATTGAGAATGGTTGACAACATTCTCAATCCCAATTAAGCATCATCATTAAAACCCAACGAAATTAAATTTTAGAGAAACATGTTGAGATTCACATGATAATCCAGATACTAGATACTCAAGATGTCCATAACCGGGGACACGGCTAATCATGATTAGTTTATACACTCTGCAGAGGTTTGCACACTTTTCCCCACAAGACTCGATCGCCTCCGTTTGGTTTCTCGCACTACATGGTGTTTGAGAAGACGGATGACCGAGACATAGTCTTTCAGAAGCGCTAGCACCTTACAATGGATAGACCGTTACACCTACTTTCCCCTACATCTGCTAGTCTACCCTGTAAGAGTTCGCACGACTTAATCAACTATTCTAGATCCCATAATAGCTTGTGGCTGCACACGGAAGTTTCTAGTATGAAAAATATCATGATCCCTTTGAGCCTGGGTGGTGGTTCATAAAAAAACAGGCAATCCTGGTCTACCCAGGTGCTTAGACAGGCAATCCTGGAATAACCAGGTACCTCAATCCACCCAGATGTGTGTTTAAGTTGCCACCTTATGTAAACCATTAATTAACAATCTCACATCTGTCATGAATACTCTCAAAACCCAATCCACGTCTACGAGCATAGCATGGCACTATAAGCATAACGTAATAGTAACTCCCAAGGTTTGAGTGCAGGGCAATAGGTTCCTACCTCATCAACTACTTCCCAATACCCACATGTTATCAATCCTACTCATGCAATGTTTGAGGGTGAAACTAATGCATAAAAAACTGGGATGAAGGGGATATGATCAAAGTGTGAACTTGCCTGCAATGTTGATGAAGATGATTCGCACTCAAAACTCTTGATAGTTCTACTCGTCACACTCCGGTCAATCTATCGTAAGCAAGCAATAGTAACCACACATAAGCAATCATTCAAAAGATCAGTAAGATCGAAGAAGACGATTCGGAAAACTTCAAAACCAAGCAAATAACTCTTGCAACATAAAACAATTTCTAACAGTACCAAAATTATATGAATTTGGCCTTATCAGAAAGTTTAGGTCAAGAGCTTTGATTTGCAAAAAGAATCAACTCAAACGGAGCTACGAAACTCAAGTTATGATCAAACGAAGTTTGAATTCAAATCTGATCTAATTCAAATTTTAAACTTTTCAAAAACATGTTTAAGTTGTTTTACTGGATATAGGAGATCGTAACGAAGACGTGGGCGTTGGTTTCGTTGGATTTGGACTAACGAGTAAAAAGTAATGACCGATTGAAATACAGGGACTAATCTATAAATAAAATCATCACAGATAGGTCCTTGGCCATAAATAAAAGAAAAGGAAAAAAGACTAAAAATAGAACGTTCGCTTATAAGGTCTAAACAATGGACGTTCGCTATTTAATAAAACCTAAAAAACAGAACTAGTCTAGGTTTTTTTTAAAAACCGAACTTTAAAATAAAACCGGATCAGACCGGGTTCGGGTTTATACTGGTTCGCAGTGGTTTGGCGGTTTTCGAGAGAAAACCGGCGGCGGCGAGGTTGAACTCCGGCGAGGCGGGACAGCGGCAACGGCGAGCTCTGGCGCGGCAGCAGCGGCGCGAAGCGGCTCCGGCGAGGCGCGGGCGGTGGCTGCACG
>NC_057809.1:439436694-439453876 GCF_018294505.1 Triticum aestivum
GGCGGGGAAAAGAGAGAGAGAGAGAGGGGTGGCGGCGGCTTTATAGGGGAGGGGAGGAGAGGCGTGGGGAAGGAGTCGAGGCGGAGGAGGAATCCGGCGGCGGCACGAGATCGGCGGCGATGGCGTGCGTGCAGCAGAGTCCGGTTGGAGCTCGGGGACGCGCGGGCGTCAGGCTGGGCCGTGGCCTGGCCAGTTGGCTGGGCCGGCCCAGTTCGGCGGAAAGGGTTTTTTTTTATAAAAACATTTCTCCAGCAAAACAAAAATAAACACAAAATAAATAAAATTTTACATAGGCATATAATATATCAAAATTTTCAGAAAAAGATTCTCTATGACTTGAACATTTTTATAACTTCAAATAAAATCCACACAAATTCAGATAAATCAAAGAGTGCTACTGGTCTATTAAAATCCAACAAAAATCATTCTAATAATACCAAAATGATTTCAAATTAATTTTTCTCCAATTTTCTAATGTAGGGAATCATGTTACCCTATTTTCCATATATTTTATTTCTGGAGAAAAATAATTTGAATAAAACTCAAATAACCCAAATTGAAAAATAATTATTTCAAATGGATTTTAAATTTGAGTTTCTTTGAAACTCCCAACTCATATTTCATAAGTTTTGAAGAGGTCATGTTATCTTCGCTCTTGAAAATCATTGAGTTGCATAAAGTTTCAGAATTGAAATATTTACAATGGAATTTAAATATTTTCAACACCTCTTGTCATTTAAATAAATGGAAGAAGTCATGTCATCTTATCTCCAAGGTTACGTGGTGAAAAGAATTTGAATTCACGGAGATCAGAAAGCAAATATGAAAGTTTGGGAAAGTCCTTTTTTCCCTCTCATTTAACTTTCAAAAGTTTCAAATTCACTCACTTTCAATCAATCAATCAAACAATCAATCAAATCTATCTATTTAATATAACATTCCAAAAATTTAGAATTTTGGGATGTTACACAGTAGCGGTTGTACCGGTGTTCCCAGTACTTCTGGTGCAACCACCGCTTGAGGGGTGATTCACTCAGGCCAGTAGTCTCTAGGTGCTGGCGGAGCGGTTGTATCACTTGTCTCATAGTGGTTGTACCGCTGGGGACTCTGCTGCTCTAGGCATGCTCGACAGCAGTTATACCGCCCCCACTACCGGCTCAAGTACCACTTCAGGGTGACACCCTTCTCGTACCTGATCGATAGTGGGTGGTGTTGGCTGATAACCCACAAGTATAGGGGATCGCAACAGTTTTCGACAAGTAAGAGTGTCGAACCCAACGAGGAGCTATAGGTAGAACAAATATTCCCTCAAGTTCTATCGACCACCGATACAACTCTAAGCACGCTTGACGTTCGCTTTACCTAGAACAAGTATGAAACTAGAAGTATTTTGTAGGTGTTGTTGGATAGGTTTGCAAGGTAATAAAGAGCATGCAAATAAAAAGTAGGGGCTGTTTAGATAAAGACACAACTAAGTTAATTTTAGTAAAGAGCTTTTTGTTACGAGAAAGTTATTTGTCCCTAGGCAATCGATAAGTAGACCGGTAATCATTATTGCAATTTTATTTGAGGGAGAGGCATAAGCTAACATACTTTCTCTACTTGGATCATATGCACTAATGATTGGAACTCTAGCAAGCATCTGCAACTACTAAAGATCATTAAGGTAAAACCCAACCATATCATTAAAGTATCAAGTCCTCTTTATCCCATACGCAGACAACCTACTTACTCGGGTCTGTGCTTCTGTCACTCACGCCACCCACCATAAGCAAATCATGAACATATTGCAAACCCTACAATAGGAATCCCTCACGCTTGCACGACACTGAGAGCACCATAGGACAACACCAATAATAAAACATGCAACTCAAACCAGTCACGATCATCAAATAACCCATAGGACAAAACGGATCTACTCAAACATCATAGGATAGCCATACATCATTGGGAAATAATATATAGCGTTGCGCACCATGTTTAAGTAGAGATTACAACGGGTAAAAGAGGGGTTACACCGCTGCATAGAGGGGGAAGAGTTGGTGATGATGGCGGTGAAGTTGTTGGTGAAGATTGCGGTGATGATGATGGCCCTCGGTGGCACTCCGGCGCCACCGGAAGCGAGGGGGAGAGAGCCCCCTCCTTCTTATTCCTTGACCTCCTCCCTAGATGGGAGAAGGGTTTCCCCTCTGGTCCTTGGTCTCCATGGCATGGGAGGGGCGAGAGACCCTCCGAGATTGGATTTTTCTCTCTGTCTCTCTCTGTTTCTGCGTTCTCTGATTTTGCCCTTTCACCGTTTCTTATATTCCCGGAGATTCGTAACTCCGATTGGGCTGAAATTTTAACACGATCTCTATCAGGATATTAGTTTTCTTGTGGCGAAAAAAGGGCATCAACCGCCTTACGGGGTGGCCACGAGGGTCAGGGGCGTGCCCCCTGCCTCGTGGCCCCCTCGGGCATCGTCTCGCGTGGATTTTTCTTCCCAAAAATCACATATATTCCCAAAAAAATTCCGTTAGGTTTTATCCCGTTTGGACTCCATTTGATATGGATCTACTGTGAAACAAAAAACATGCAACAAACAAGAACTGGCACTAGGCACTGGATCAATATGTTAGTCCGAAAAATATTATAAAAAGTTGCCAAAAGTATGTGAAAGTTGTAGAATATTGGCATGGAACAATCAAAAATTATAGATACAATGGAGACGTATCAACATCCCCAAGATTAATTCCTGCTCATCCTCGAGTAGGTAAATAATAAAAAAGATAATTTTTGATGTGGAATGCTACCTAGCATAATCTTGATCACATATCTAATCATGGCATGAATATTAAGACACGAGTGATTCATAGCAATAGTCTATCATTTGACATAAAAACAATAATACTTCAAACCTACTAATAAAGCAATCATGTCTTTTCAAAATAACATGACCAAAGAAAGTTATCCCTATAAAATCATATAGTCTGGCTATGCTCCATCTTCACCACACAAAAAATTCACATCATGCACAACCCCGATGACAAGCCAAGCAATTGTTTCATACTTTTGACGTTCTCAAACCTTTTCAACTTTCATGCAATACATGAGCGTGAGCCATGGACATAGCACTATAGGTGGAATAGAATGGTGGTTGCGGAGAAGACAAAAAGGAGAAGATAGTCTCACATCAACTAGGCGTATCAACGGGCTATGGAGATGCCCATCAATAGATATCAATGTGAGTGAGTAGGGATTGCCATGCAACGGATGCACTACGAGCTATAAGTGTATGAAAGATCAAACTGGAAACTAAGTGGGTGTGCATCCAACTTGCTTGCTCATGAAGACCTCGGGCATTTGAGGAAGCCCATCATCAGAATATACAAGCCAAGTTCTATAATGAAAATTCCCACTAGTATATGAAAGTGATAACTCAAGAGACTCTCTATATGAAGAACATGGTGCTACTCTGAAGCACAAGTGTGGTAAAAGGATAGTAGCATTGCCCCTTCTCTCTTTTTCTCTCATTATTTTGGGCCTTCCCTTTTTTTGGCCTTTCTCTTTTTTTCTCTTTTTTTTCTTTTTTTCGTCCGGAGTCTCATCCTGACTTGTGGGGGAATCATAGTCTCCATCATCCTTTCCTCACTGGGACAATGCTCTAATAATGATGATCATCACACTTCTATTTACTTACAACTCAATATTACAACTCGATGCTAGAACAAAGGTATGACTCTATATGAATGCCTCCGGCGGTGTACCGAGATGTGCAATGATCTAGCGTAGCAATGACATCAAAAAATGGACAAGCCATGAAAACATCATGCTAGCTATCTTACGATCATGCAAAGCAATATGACAATAAATGCTCAAGTCATGTATATGATGATGATGGAAGTTGCATGGCAATATATCTCGAAATGGCTATGGAAATGCCATGATAGGTAGGTATGGTGGCTGTTTTGAGGAAGGTATATGGTGGGTTTATGGTACCGGCGAAAGTTGCGCGATACTAGAGAGGCTAGCAATGATGGAAGGGTGAGAGTGCGTATAATCCATGGACTCAACATTAGTCATAAAGAACTCACATACTTATTGCAAAAATCTATTAGTCATCGAAACAAAGTACTACGCGCATGCTCCTAGGGGGATAGATTGGTAGGAAAAGACCATCGCTCGTCCCCGACCTCCACTCATAAGGAAGACAATCAATAAATAAATCATGCTCCGACTTCATCACATAACGGTTCACCATATGTGCATGCTACGGGAATCACAAACCTCAACACAAGTGTCGGTGTTCTGGGAACGGGGGTCCCCAGACTTGCCTGCCCGCGGCGTGGCTCAAAGGAGGGCCCAGCGCGGCCCATCTTCACCAACACAAACCCAAGACCCTCGCGGGGCGGACGACACGGAGCTTCCTCAGGCGCGGCCTCGTCAGGCTGGCTCACGAGGAGGCGGAGAGATCAAGGCGGGGTACCTCACGAGGTGCCCGTGATGCAAGCCATGACGACTGGGGGCGCCAGGCGGGTGCCAGCCCGCGCAGTGTCCTCCCTTCCTCTTTGGTGCAAAGGGGGCAAGCGCAGCCGCGGAGTACCGAGGCGTCAGGCAAAGGTTTCCATTTCGGTGCAACGAGACCAAGACCAGGAGGACTATGAGATGGAGGTCACCGTGGAGCCCAAGGCGGCGTCATCACCAGAGCTTTGTGCAGGCGAAGACTACTTTTGTCAGGATAGCTAATACTAGCTGTCCCCCTTTATATTAGCCCGCCATTGTTGGCTCCCTTCCCGCTCGATATTTGGGAAGAGGACCAGGGCCTCTATAAATAGGACCAGCCACCCACAGAGCAAAGAGAGAAAAGAGAGGGGTTTCGATCAGAAAGAGAGAGAGAGAGAAAGGTGACTGAACTCCTCCCAGCAGTTCATCGCCCCAGCCAAGAATAGACCCTCGCGAGGCTATTCTTCCTTGTATTGTTCATCATCATCAGCCCAAGAGGCAATCCACCACACCACACACTGGAGTAGGGTATTACACCACAACGGTGGCCCGAACCAGTATAAACCCTGTGTATCTTGTGTTGTTCTATCCATAGTTTAGATCCCAGCAAGGCGCAGGAGTGCAGGTAGGTAGGAGGCGAAATCTCCGCGCGCACCCCAGTGTTCAAGCCTCAAGGGTCTGCCGGAACCCGAAATCCGACATTTGGCGCGCCAGGTAGGGGTGCGCCGGGATTCGTCTTCCACCACCCCGTTCTCCTCCGACCATCACACCCATGTCTGATGCTCGTCGGGCCCGTGCCGAGCGCCGGGCCGCACTCGCTTCCCGCGTTGCCCAGACGGCCCTTGTCAGCGGGCATCCTCACCGTTCCCCGTCACCTGCCGTCAACGCCGCCACCGGCCCGGTGGGGGACGAGCAGCAAGCATCGTCCCAGCATCTGTCCATGCGGCAAGACGGCCGCACCGCAACTCCCTCGCTCACCCCAGCTAGTTCTTCATCCCGCGCGCTCCGCGCGCCCATGGAGCCCCGCGACCTCTCCCCCGTCCATTGCACTGCACCAACACCCCCGGTCGTCGCGGCCCTCTTGGGCGGCTCGCAGGCGCCGCCTACAAGTCACCATGTCAAGCCGTTCATCCATCGGGTCAGCGCCACTTCTAATCGGCAGGGGGCTCCCCTGGACCGGGCGGCACCCAAGACCGGCCTGCCCTTTAGCTCGGAGGACCACCCCTCCAACTCGGCCTGCTCGGGTGCACTCCCCATGCTGTGCACCCCCACCATCTGCTAGGTGGCCGTCACCAGAACCCTCACTGATGGCGGCGCGGGCCTCAGCATGCTCTCGGTCGAGGCCTTCAACCTCCTCTGCATACCCCTGGAACGGCTGCAACCCAGCCGGCCCTTCTCAGGCGTTGGGGGCGAGTCGTCCAGCTCCTTGGGACAGATCCCCAGTAACCTTCGGCACCTATGACAACTTCCGCACGAAGCTGGTCGACTTTGACATCGCCCCCATCGGCCTCCCCTACAACGCCATCCTCGGCTACCCAGCGCTGGCCCAGTTCATGGCCGTGACGCACCCGGCGTACAACCTCATCAAGATGCCCGGGAGTAGCGGTGTCCTCACTGTGCACGGGGACACCGGGGACGCGCTGCGGGTGCTCAAGCTCGCCTTCAAGACGGCGGCGTCGGCACAGCCTACCGACTTGGAGACCCCCGGGCCCAAGGGGGCTGCACCCGCCAAGAAGAAAATGTTGTTCACCCAAGACAAGGCAGAAACCAAGCAGATACCCGTCGATGAGGACGGGTCCACCAACGCCACTTTCACCATAGGCGCCCACCTCAAACCCGAGCAGGAGAAGGCCCTGGTCGGGTTCCTGCGCGCAAACAAGAAGGTATTCACTTGGGAGCCTGACCAGTTGGCAGGGATCCCTAGGAGTGTAATCGAGCATCACCTCAACGTGTGCCCCAACGTGCGCCCTGTGAAGCAGAAGGCGAGGCGGCAGTCCACAGAAAAGCAGGCCTTCATCATCCAAGAGACCCACAAATTAGAAGCCGCTGGGGTCATTCGCGAGGTCTGATACCCGGATTGGTTGGTCAACCCTGTCGTTGTGCCAAAGAAGGGAGGGAAGGAGCGCATGTGTGTCGAGTTCACCAACCTCAACAAAGCATGCCCGCAAGATCCGTTCCCGCTCCCCGCATCGACCAGATCGTCGATTCCACTGCGGAATGCGACCTGTTATGCTTCTTGGATGCCTTCTCTGGGTATCACCAGATCAAGATGGCAGTAGAAGACGTCGAGAAGATAGCCTTCCTAACCCCGTGTAGGGTGTACTGCTACACATGCATGCCATTCGGGCTGCGTAATGCAGGGGCGACCTTCCAGCGGCTGATGCACATCACCTTGGGCCCGCAGCTTGGGAAGAATGTTGAAGCTTACGTCGATAACATTGTGGTAAAGTCTCGGGAGGCTAGGACCTTGATACAAGACTTGGAGGAAACCTTCGCGAGCCTCAACGCAGTGAACCTACGGCTCAACCCAGAGAAGTGTGTGTTCGGAGTCCCCCCAGGCAAGCTCTTGGGTTTCCTCGTGTCCCACCGAGGCATCGAGGCTAACCCGGAGAAGGTCAAGGCGGTGGAAGACATGAGCCCGCCAAAGACCCTCAAAGAAATGCAGAAGCTCACGGGGCGCGTGACCGCGCTAGGGTGCTTCATCTCCAAGTTGGGGGAACGAGCACTGCCCTTCTTCCAGCTAATGAAGAAAAAGGGGCCCTTCGAGTGGACTGAAGAGGCCGCCAAGGCGTTCCAGGATCTCAAGAGATACCTGACTAGCCCACCGGTCATGGTGGCTCCGCGCCCTCAAGAGCCCCTGGTGTTTTACCTCGCCGCCACTCCCTACTCCGCCAACGCAGCCTTGGTGGCAGTCAGAGAGGAGCGCCGAATCAAAACCACGGCAGCAGCCCGGGACAAGGCAGACCAGGGACAAGGAAGGCCCACAAAAACTGCCACCGCGGCTGAGGAGGATCAGCCGCCGCAGAGGGGCGCACCGGAGGCGGAAGGGGCCCCTCTTCCAGATGGCCAATCTCAGGAGGCCTCATTGCCTCAAGAGGCGCCATGGTCTCCAAAGGGAGCCACCAGCGCTGACGCACTCCACCTCGTTGAGCACCCAGTGTACTTCGTCAGCACGGTGTTGCAGGATGCAAGGGCACGGTACCCCATGCCTTAGAAACTCCTCCTCGCGCTACTGGTGGCCTCGCGCAAGCTGCGGCACTATTTTCAGGGTCACCCCATCAAGGTCGTCTCGTCATACCCCCTGGAGAGAGTGCTCAGGAGCCCTAATTCAGCTGGAAGGGTCGCTGAGTGGAACATAGAACTGCAAGCATTCCAGCTTGAATTCAGCATGACCAGAGTCATCAAGGGAGCAGCGTTGGCAGATTTTGTGGCAGAATGGACGGAGGCGCTAGGCCTCAAGGCCGACGAGGATCGGTCCCTATCCCCGGGAAGCGAGGCGCCAGAAGGCTGGGTCATGTACTTCAATGGGGCGTTCTCCAGGCATGGCGCTCGGGCTGGGGCGGTGCTTATATCGCCCACTCAGGACAAGCTCTATTACGCCGTGCAGCTCCGTTTCCAGCAAGGTGAAAAGGTCTCCAACAACATAGCGGAGTATGAAGGTTTAATAGCGGGCTTGAAGGCCGCGGCTGCCCTGGGGGTGAAACACCTCACCATCAAGGGCGATTCGCAGCTCCTTGTCAATTTCTCCAACAAGGTGTACGAGCCGAAGGATGAGCACATGGAAGCCTACCTAGCGGAGGTCCGCAGGATGGAGAAGCAGTTCTAGGGGTTGGAGTTGCAGCATGTGCCCCGTGGCACCAATCAGGAGGCCGACGACATCGCCAAACGGGCATCCAGGCGGTTACCTCAGGAGCCTGGCGTTTTCGAGGAACGGCTCTTCAAGCCATCAGCCCTGTCGTCATTATTGAACACGGCTCAGCCCCGGGAGGAGCTCCCCCATCCACCTGCCTCAGGGGCTTCGGCCTGTGGCCCGGCCTCAGGAGCACGCCTGCTCCTGACGATGGAACCTCAGGAGGGATGTTGGATCGCGGAGCTCCGGAGTTACCTAACGCAAGGGACCCTGCCGGAGAAGGAGGAGGAAGCGGAGCGAGTGGCACGCCAGGCCACGGCATACTGCATCAAGGATGGAGAGCTCTACTGAAAGCGGCCAAACGATGTATCCCTGCACTGCATCTCCAGGGAGCAAGGGAAGGAACTGCTAGAAGATATACACGGCGGAGACTATGGACATCATTCATCATCATGTACCCTCGTCGGCAAGGCGTTCCGCAGTGGGTTTTATTGGCCCACCGCGCTCAATGACGCTGTCGAACTAGTGAAAGCTTGTGAGGCCTGCCAGTTCCACGCCAAGCAGATCCATCAGCCAGCAGGAGGCTTGCAGACTATACCCCTTTCATGGCCATTCGCAGTCTGGGGGCTGGACATCTTGGGCCCATTTCCTCGGGCGCCCGGGGGCTATCGCTACCTCTATGTCGCCATGGACAAGTTCACCAAGTGGGCTGAAGTAGAGGCTGTCCGCACCATTCCCGCGGGTTCCGCGGTCAAGTTCATCAAGGGCATCGTGAGCCGGTTCGGGGTGCCGAATCGCATCATCACGGACAACGGTTCGCAGTTCACCAGTAACCTCTTCAAAACATATTGTGCTAACATTGGAATGCAGATATGCTACGCTTCGGTGGCGCACCCCCGAAGCAACGGCCAGGCCGAGCAAGCCAACGCGGAGGTCCTGAGGGGCCTCAAGACCAGGACGTTCAAGAAGAAGCTGGAGGCCTGCGGTAGGGGTTGGTACGACGAGCTTCAGTCCGTGTTGTGGTCCATCCGCACAACCGCGACCAAGCCGACTGGAGAGACCCCATTCTTCCTGGTCTACGGAGCCGAAGCGGTCCTCCCTCACGAGGTCAGACGTCGCTCCGCGCGGGTCCTGGCATTCGACGAGGCGCAGCAGGACGCCATGCGGGGGATGGACCTCGTGCTGGGGGAGGAACGTCGCCGAGAAGCCGCGCTACAAGCGGCGAGGTATCAACAAGCACTGCAGTGATATCACTGCCGCAACATCCGCCCCAGAACTCTCGAGGTAGGAGACCTCGTGCTCAAGCGGGTTCTCTCCAGGGAGGGGCTGCACAAGCTCTCTCCCATGTGGGAGGGCCCGTTCAAAGTTGTTCATGTTTCCAGGCCCGGCTCCACGCGCATGGAGACTCAGGAGGGGGTGCCAGTCCAGAATGCATGGAACATCCAGCACCTCCGGAGGTTCTACCCCTGAAAAGGCCCAGAGCCTGTGAAGAAGGCGAACGCCTGTGAAGCTATCACATTTTGGAAAAGGCCCAGAGCCTGTGAAGAAGGCGAACGCCTGTGAAGTTGTCGCGTTTTGGAAAAGGCCCAGAGCCTGTGAAGAAGGCGAATGCGTGTGAAGCTATCGTGTTTTGGAAAAGGCCCAGAGCCTGTGAAGAAGGCGAATGCCTGTGAAGCTATCGCGTTTTGGAAAAGGCCCAGAGCCTGTGAAGAAGGCGAATGCCTGTGAAGCTATCACGTTTTGGAAAAGGCCCGCAGCCTGTGAAGAAGGCCAACGCCTGTGAAGCTCGCCGCCCGTGACACTCTCACGTAATAATGAGTTGGGGCTGTACACGCCCCGGAGTCTCAAGAGCGCCGGCCTCAGGCCCTGGGGCTCCCTCCCACGCCCAGTGGCAGCACTTAGCTCCGCGCTAGTGAGAAGATGTTGAATACTAGATTAGGTGCCGGACGCGGCTTTTCATTTGCTTTCCGCAGTTGGCTTGTTCCTTCTCGTTCAAAGTTTTATTGAATTTGTTGCCGTCTTTGGCTTGTGGTTCTTCGACTTTTCACTCTCCTGCCTCGATTTCTCTTGTGCAAGGCCTCGCGAGGGGGGCAGCTGAGCACCCTCACGAGTGTTCCTATCCTAGTCATTCAAAGAGTTCGCGATCTAGGCCCATTACAGGAGCACCCCTCCAGTCCGTGCTCGACGGGCACCGCGACCCAAACAAAGGGCCTGCGTCGGTCGCCCCCCATGGCCGGGGCCAGGAACTATCCACGCTCGGGCACGTAGCCGGAAGGTATGATAACAAAAGCAAAACGATGATTAACAGCAATAACCCAAACACGCCCCCGCAGGGCTCCACACTACTGTCTTTGTTATGCAGGAAAAAGGAAAAGAAAGAACAAATCTGGTGCAGCTCGCCTCACACCGGCCCACAGGGAAGGCCCGAGCTGCCTCCGGAGCTCAGGCGGACTCCCTCTCGCGCTTCACCAGGGCACGACGGCGGGCGGACACGTTGCCACCTCCCAAGCAGATACG
Source organism: Triticum aestivum (assembly GCF_018294505.1). Classification (NCBI taxonomy): domain Eukaryota; kingdom Viridiplantae; phylum Streptophyta; class Magnoliopsida; order Poales; family Poaceae; genus Triticum; species Triticum aestivum. The sequence goes on from NC_057809.1 coordinate 439,447,544, forward strand.
ACGGCGTGGAGGCTGACCGCGGCCACCGCTAGAAGAGTCGCCGCCTGAAGAAGAACCGAAGAAGCTTGAGGAACCCTGAGCGCCGCCAGCCGCGCGAGCGCTGCCCTCTCCATCATCGCCGGAGCTGGGTTCCCAGCCGCGGTCGTCACCCTCGGGGCAACACCCTGCGCGGCGACCATATTCCCCAAACACCCTCACGTAGAGGGTGGCATCGCCGTCGAACTTGGAGTGTAGGGTGCACCGGCGGCTCAGGCCATGCGCGCGGGCAAACATCTACCAACCGCGGGCCAGGGACAGGCTCCCGGCCGCGGAGACCTCCAGTGAGACCCATGAGGCCCGGCTGCAGCAGCCGTCGGCCTGGAGCCAGAGGCCGCCCGGGGCGCTGGCCGGGAGCTCGCCGAGGAGGAAGCAAGGAAGTGGAAGCCGGGCGCTAGTCGGCTCCGCCGACCACACGACGAACTCTGGCAACACTTCAGCAGCGCGGAAGCGCGGCCTGGGGGGACGCGCAGCCGGAGCGCGCCCCCCGGCCGCAGCAATCCGCCCGTCGCTGTGCTGAAGATCGCCTCCACGGCCGTGGGGAGCCACCGTGGTGGCCACAGGATGTTTGCGAGGGCGCCCTCGGCCGCGCTTGGGCGGGGGAGAGGCGGGCTCAACCTGGCGAGCCTTCCCCTTCTCTGCGGCCGAGAACCTCCTCGACAGGGCCATGAAGAAAAAGGAGAAGTAAGGGGGGATGAACTGGAAGGGCGCGCGCCAGTCCGTACTTATACCCGCGAAGGCCAACCGCCTACCTCCACGATTGCAGGTAATCATGACCCACTTTTCATGCAGGGACTTGTCCAATCCGTGCAGTTGCCGAGGCGCCATGGGGAAGTGGAGACGCCCACGTCCAACCAACCGCCACGCGGCGCCCAAGGCCACAAGCTGTTAGGGCCCGCGGTGCTTCGCTCTTGCCCTTCCGCCTCCCTGCACGGCCAAGTCCGGGCGCGCCTTGGGCCCGGGGGCTACTGTCGGCGTTCTGGGAACGGGGGTCCCCAGACTTGCCTGCCTGCGGCCTGTGGCGTGGCTCAAAGGGGGGCCCAGCGCGGCCCATCTTCACCAACACAAACCCAAGACCCTCGCGAGGGGCCAAGCCTCGCGGGGCGGATGACGCGGAGCTTCCTCAAGCACGGCCTTGTCAGGCTGGCTCACGAGGAGGCGGAGAGATCAAGGCGGGGCACCTCACGAGGTGCCCGTGATGCAAGCCATGACGACCGGGGGCGCTAGGCGGGTGCCAGCCCGCGCAGTGTCCTCCCTTCCTCTTTGGTGCAAAGGGGGCAAGCGCAGCCGCGGAGTACCGAGGCGTCAGGCAAAGGTTTCCATTTCTGTGCAACGAGACCAAGACCAGGAGGACTACGAGATAGAGGTCACTGTGGAGCCCAAGATGGCGTCATCACCAGAGCTTTGTGCAGGCGAAGACTACTTTTGTCAGGATAGCTGATACTAGTTGTCCCCCTTTAAATTAGCCCGCCATTGTTGGCTCCCTTCCCGCTCGATATTTGGGAAGAGGACCGGGGCCTCTATAAATAGGACCAGCCACCCACAGAGCAAAGAGAGAAAAGAGAGGGGTTTCGATCAGAAAGAGAGAGAGAGAAAGGCGATTGAACTCCTCCTAGCAGTTCATCGCCCCAGCCAAGAACAGACCCCCGCGAGGCTGTTCTTCCTTGTATTGTTCATCATCATCAGCCCAAGAGGCAATCCACCACACCACACACTGGAGTAGGGTATCACACCATAATGGTGGCCCGAACCAGTATAAACCCTGTGTCTCTTGTGTTGTTCCTTCCATAGTTTAGATCCCAGCAAGGCGGAGGAGTGCAGGTAGGTAGGAGGCGAAATCTCCGCGCGCACCCTAGTGTTCGAACCTCAAGGGTCTGCCGGAACCCGAAATCCGACAACAAGTATTTCTACAATCCACAACTACCCACTAGCATGACTCTAATATCACCATCTTTATATCACAAAATTACTGCAAGGAATCAAACATATCATATTCAGTGATCTACAAGTTTTATGTAGGATTTTATGACTAGCCATGTGAATGACCAGTTCCTGTCATCTCTCTAAATAGATATAAGTGAAGCAAGAGAGTTTAAATCTTTCTACAAATTATATGCCCATGCTCTAACAAATATAAGTGAAGCAAAAGAGCATTCTACAAATGGCGCTTTTCTATGTAAAGAGAAACAGGCAATCCAAACTTCAAATGTTATAAGTGAAGCACATGAAGCATTCTATAAAGCCATACTCAAAAGATATAAGTGAAGTGCATAGAGCATCCTATAAATCAACCAAGGACCATCTCATACCAGCATGGTGCATAAAAGAAAAATGAAAACTAAATGCAAAAGACGCTCCAAGATCTGCACATATCACATGAATGAAACGAATCCGAAAACATACCGATACTTGTTGAAGAAAGAGGGGATGCCTTCCGGGGCATCTCCAAGCTTAGACGCTTGAGTCTCCTTGAATATTTACTTGGGGTGCCTCGGGCATCCCCAAGCTTGAGCTCTTGCCTCTCTTCCTTGTTCTCATATCAAGACCTTCTCGATCACCGAACACTTCATCCACACAAAACTTCAACAGAAAACTCGGTAAGATCCGTTAGTATAATGTAGCAAATCACTAATCTAAGTACTGTTGCAAACCAATTCATATTTTTTTGCATTATAGCTACTGTAGTATAACTTTTACATGGCTTAATCCACTGATATAATTCCATAGTTTCATCAAAACAAGCAAACTATGCATCAAAAACAGAATCTGTCTAAAACAGAACATTCTATAATAACCTGAACATTCACCATACCTCTAGTACTCCAAAATTCTACCAAAATTAGGAAAAATAAACAATTTTTATAGAAAGACAGTGCAAAAAGAATCAGAACCATTTGACATTCCAGTAAAAAAATGTAAAATCGCGCACTACAACCAAAGTTTCTGTCCTGCACCGTATAAACTAACAAGCATCTAAAACATCCTAAAGGCAAACCTTGGCACAATATTTTTATTTTTTAAACTTTATAAAAGCACACAACAGAAATAAATGACACTCTAAAACTTCTGGGTTGTCTCCCTGGCAGCGGTTTCTTTAAAGCCATTAAGCTAGGCATATAGTGCTCAAGTAATGGATCCACCCGGATCCCAAGGTATATCAAAGCCAATTTTAATTAACAATGATTTGTAATTTAGTAGTGAGCAAAAAGTAACATATATCATGCAACAACAAAGTCTAACTCTCTTCCTATGCATCGGCATGTCATAAAAGAACAATTCATGCACACATAGTAAAGGCCAATGCATAGTATAAACAATTTCTTGCAATTTTATCATATTGGAAACATAGAGAGGTGGAGATAGTTCCTCTCTCATAATAATTGCAAGTAGGAGCAGCAAGCACATGCATAATATATTCATCAAAATCATCATGTGTAATAGTAAAACGCAACCCACCAATATAATCTTTAATAATTGCAAACTTCTCCGATATAGTGTAGTCGGGAGAATTCAAAAAGATAATAGGACTATCATGCGTGGGTGCAATAGCAACAATTTCATGGTTAACATAAGGAACTATAGCAAGTTCATCTCCATGGGCATAATTTATATTGGCATCTTGGCCACAAGCATAGCAAGCATCATCAAAAAGGGATATTTCAAGAGAATCAACGGGATCATAACAATCATCATAGCAATCATCCTTCGGTAAGCACGAAGGGAAATTAAACAATGTATGAGTTGAAGAGTTACTCTCATTAGAAGGTGGGCACGGGTAGCTAATCCGCTCTTCCTCCTTTTGTTCTTCGCTCTCCTCATCATCTTTTTCATCCAATGAGCTCACTGTTTCATCAATTTCTTCTTCCATAGACTCCTGCAAAATATTAGTCTCTTCTTGGACAACAGAGACTTTCTCAATAAACACATCAATATCGGCATTGAATTCATAATTCTCATAGCAATATTTAAGGATAGCTAAATTTTTAGGTCTATAAACTGAATCATCAAAATTTTCACACTCTTTAAACAAAGATTCAATTTCATAAGCACCCATAAAAGCAACAAATTCTTCTATTTGTTCCACATCATAGTAATCATATATACCATTAGCATAAGAAGCCAAGGTTTTATCATCATTAAATTTGCATGAAAAGGGAAGGTGCGGAGCCTTCATCCTAGAGCAACAAGTATAATCATATCTCAAGCAAAGTTGCCGAGCATACCAATGCAACATATGAATTTGATCCCATAATAGTTTCCCCTTTTGAGTCAAGCGATAATCCCTAAAGTATTCACATTGATCCAATGTGTCTCCCATAACATAATTGAATGGGGTTTTCTCAGGATTATCAAAGTAGTACATAATATCTTTCACATAATGAGCATCGAGGGTTCTAGGAGGTTCCCCATCTCCATGAGTAGCAGGTAAACCTAATTTTTTTGGTATTTCATGTTCCATATCCATGACTAAAGATAGAGAACAACTAAGAACAACAAATAAAAATTACTTAGTGATAAAGCAAACAAGCACACATGAGAATATTCACCCCACGCTATGACTCCCCGGCAACGACGCAAGAAAAAGATCTTGATAACCCACAAGTATACGGGATCACAACTGTTTTCGATAAGTAAGAGTGTCGAACCCAACGAGGAGCTAAAGGTAGAACAAATATTCCCTCAAGTTCTATCAACCAGCGATACAACTGTACGCACGCTTGACGTTCGCTTTACCTAGAACAAGTATGAAACTAGAAGTATTTTGTAGGTGTTGTGGGATAGGTTTGCAAGGTAATAAAGAGCATGTAAATAAAAAGTAGGGGCTGTTTAGATAAAGACACAACTAAGTTAGTTTTAGTAAAGATATTTTTGTTATGAGAAAGTTATTTGTCCCTAGGCAATCGATAACTAGACCGGTAATCATTATTGCAATTTTATTTGAGGGAGAGGCATAAGCTAACATACTTTCTCTACTTGGATCATATGCACTTATGATTTGAACTCTAGCAAGCATCCGCAACTACTAAAGATCATTAAGGTAAAACCCAACCATAGCATTAAAGTATCAAGTCCTCTTTATCCCATACGCAAACAACCTACTTACTCGTGTCTGTGCTTCTGTCACTCACGCCACCCAGCATAAGCAAATCATGAACATATTGCAAACCCTACATCGGGAATCCCTCACGCTTGCGTGACACGGAGAGCACCATATGACATCACCAATAATAAAACATGCAACTCAAACCAATCACGATCATCAAATAACCCATAGGACAAAACGGATCTACTCAAACATCACAGGATAGCCATACATCATTGGGAAATAATATATAGCGTTGAGCACCATGTTTAAGTAGAGATTACAGCGGGTAAAAGAGGGGTTACACCGCTTCATAGAGGGGGGAAGAGTTGGTGATGATGGCAGTGAAGTTGTTGGTGAAGATTGCGGTGATGATGATGGCCCCCGGTGGCACTCCGGCGCCACCAGAAGCGAGGGGGAGAGAGCCCCCTCCTTCTTCTTCTTCCTTGACCTCCTCCCTAGATGGGAGAAGGGTTTCCCCTCTGGTCGTTGGTCTCCATGGCATGGGAGGGGCGAGAACCCCTCCGAGATTGGATCTGTCTCTCTGTCTCTCTCTATTTCTGCTTTCTCTGATTCTGCCCTTTCACCGTTTCTTATATTCCCAGAGATCCGTAACTCCGATTGGGCTGAAATTTTAACACGATCTCTATCCGGATATTAGCTTTCTTGCGGCGAGAGAAGGGCATCAACCGCCTTACAGGGTGGCCACGAGGGTCAGGGCGTGCCTGCCCCCCTGGGGCGCGCCCCTGCCTCGTGGCCCCCTTGGGCATCGTCTCGCGTGGATTTTTCTTCCCAAAAATCACATATATTCCAAAAAAATCTCCGTCAGTTTTTATCCCGTTTGGACTCCCGTTTGATATGGATTTACTGCTATATAAAAAACATGCAACAAACAGGAACTGGCACTGGGCACTGGATAAATATGTTAGTCCCAAAAATATTATAAAAAGTTGCCAAAAGTATATGAAAGTTGTAGAATATTGGCATGGAACAATCAAAAATTATAGATACGATGGAGACGTATCATTGGCCCGGTTGTTCTGTGTGGCGATCATGCCTGGTACCAGCAGTTGTCTCGGAGTGGTTGTACCACTCTGGACTTAGCCACCACGGAGGCTCTGACCTGACGGCTGCACCGGACCAGGTACCAGCTCAAGTACTGCCCATGGGTGATTCCCTCAGGTACTAGAGCGGTACCTAGCGGGGGCTAGTCG